>NC_142186.1:37731360-37826360 GCF_026936395.1 Plectropomus leopardus | reverse complement strand
GTACCAACAATTTTGTCCACGTGTATATATGTGTTGTTTATATTATGGGATGTGCTGTGTGTGTGTGTGTGTGTGTGTTATGTGATGTGTGTGTTGTGTGTATTATGGGATGTGTGTGTGTGTGTGTGTGTGTGGGAGTGTTGTGTGTATTATGGGATGTGTGTGTGTGTGTTGTGTGTATTTTGGGATGCGTGTGTGGTGTCTCACCCAGTCGGGCCGTTCTCCCAGGTCTCCCTGGGGCTCCGGTGAGGGGACGCCGTAGTCTCTGACTGCCGTGGTGAACTCCACAGGACCGGTCCCAGGCAGAGGGAGCCTCAGTAGCGGGTAGCTACAAGGAAGAGGACAACGCAACTTCAGAAGAAATGACTGATAAATTAGTAATAATTTACAAAAAATAAAGAATAAATACTGAAGTTCTCTGAACATTTTTCCTTACCCTCATAAAAAAATATATAAAATATAATTTCAAATACAGTTTGAAATGGTTGTATTTTTGTATTTTACATTCATTTTAAATAACAAGTCCCCCTCCCCTTTCCTCCTATGATAAATAAAGTACAGTCCCACAACACCGGCACAGCAGCTACCCAATGTCCTGCTGTGGACGTAGCAAAACAGATTTTAACCACCTAAAAACTCAATCTGAGTGTGAGTGTTGACTGTGTTTGAATGTTGTCTCCTCTTTAGCTTCCTCAGCACCTGACGGAGGCAGCGGGAGAGCAGCAGCTCGGCCGTTCAGTGCAGTAAAATGTCCATTTTTCTCAGTAAAATGAAAACAGCTTCAAATCCCCATCAGTAAGGCCTGTCTGACAGCGAGGGAAAGCACTGAAAGTACTGTTAATATAGCGTATGCTTTGACTGATATTGATTTTTTTTACTTCAAACTAATCAATGAAGGCAGAGTTTGCTCAGCGCCCTCTGATTATATGATGTGACGTGGCGGTTTTGTACCCCGAAGTTATTTTAAATAAACAGCTGTGATTGTGATTGGCTCGATATCACAGACCGGATCAATACACATTAATGATCCAGCTGGAGCCAGAGCTCCACCGAACTGGAGACACACTGAGAGACGTACCAGCATGTGAGGATGCTGGCTGAGGTGAAGAGGATGATGGGAACCGGGTAGGAGGCACACAGCAGCCCGTGGCGGTAAAACGCCGCCGAGATCTTCTCTCTCAGCTGCTCACGCAGCGTCATCCTGAGGGGCGGGGTCAACTCCCGGCCATCAGAAAGCACTGCGCGGCCGAGGACGGAGCACCGTGGGGCATCCAGGGACCTGCAGGGGACGACACCTGACCGTTACAAAGACACACCTGCACAGGTAATCAGACACATACATATATAAACATACACACCTCCA
Source organism: Plectropomus leopardus (assembly GCF_026936395.1). Classification (NCBI taxonomy): domain Eukaryota; kingdom Metazoa; phylum Chordata; class Actinopteri; order Perciformes; family Serranidae; genus Plectropomus; species Plectropomus leopardus. The sequence continues at coordinate 37,824,997 of NC_142186.1, read as the reverse complement.
CAGGTACATCAGACACATACATACATAAACATACATACCTGCACAGGTAATCAGACACATACATACATAAACATACACACCTGCACAGGTACATCAGACACATACATACATAAATATACACACCTGCACAGGTACATCAGACACATACATACATAAACACATACACACCTGCACAGGTACATCAGACACATACATACATACATAAACACATACACACCTGCACAGGTAATCAGACACATACATACATAAACATACACACCTCCACAGGTACATCAGACACATACATACATAAACATACACACCTGCACAGGTACATCAGACACATACATACATAAACACATACACACCTGCACAGGTAATCAGACACATACATATATAAACATACACACCTCCACAGGTACATCAGACACATACATACATAAACATACATACCTGCACAGGTAATCAGACACATACATACATAAACATACACACCTGCACAGGTACATCAGACACATACATACATAAATATACACACCTGCACAGGTACATCAGACACATACATACATAAACACATACACACCTGCACAGGTACATCAGACACATACATACATACATAAACACATACACACCTGCACAGGTAATCAGACACATACATACATAAACATACACACCTCCACAGGTACATCAGACACATACATACATAAACATACACACCTGCACAGGTACATCAGACACATACATACATAAACACATACACACCTGCACAGGTAATCAGACACATACATACATAAACATACACACCTGCACAGGTACATCAGACACATACATACATAAACACATACACACCTGCACAGGTAATCAGACACATACATACATAAACATACACACCTGCACAGGTACATCAGACACATACATACATAAACATACACACCTGCACAGGTACATCAGACACATATATACATAAACATACACACCTGCACAGGTACATCAGACACATACATACATAAACACATACACACCTGCACAGGTACATCAGACACATACATACATAAACACATACACACCTGCACAGGTACATCAGACACATACATACATAAACACATACACACCTGCACAGGTAATCAGACACATCATACATAAACATACACACCTGCACAGGTACATCAGACACATATATACATAAACATACACACCTGCACAGGTACATCAGACACATCATACATAAACATACACACCTGCACAGGTACATCAGACACATACATACATAAACATACACACCTGCACAGGTACATCAGACACATACATACATAAACACATACACACCTGCACAAGTAAATCACACACACACACACACATATCCCATAATACACACAACACACACATCGCATAATACACACAACACACACATCCCATAATACACACGACACACACATTGCATAATACACACAACACACACATCGCATAATACACACAACACACACATCCCATAATACACACAACACACACATCGCATAATACACACAACACACACACACACACACACACACACACACATATACACACCACAAGGACAGGTACATCACACACACCTGGACATGAACAATCACGTTAATAAAAACTACAAATGTTGGACATAATTAGGGACACAACACGTGGACATAAAGGACACCATCTCTGTCTGCTGTCCTGTGGGGGCGGGGTCAGTCATCACACCTGTATTAACCCCTTAGGGTCACTTTTTTAAGAACTAACTCCTCAATCACACTCAGCGTCCCGCAGCCGGCACTCTGACACACGGCTCAATCAACACACAGAGAGGCGTGGACGCATTCCACACGGTCCACAACACGCCACTCCGGCTGAACAGCAAACACGCCACTCCGGCTGAACAGCAAACACGCCACTCGTCCATCACAGTAGGTGAGGACGGCCTGCTGTGATTGGACAGCAGAACAGGAAGCACAAACTGAGGGTCCTTTCAGGGATCAATGAGGAGAAATATTCACAGATTTAAGGGCTCCATTGTCGTGGCAACCCGTCTATCTGTGTCACGTGATGTCAGCTGACTCAGAACGCACTGTGGATCAATACTAACTACTTGATTTCAATCCACATGAGAAACCACCCAAAAAATCATCAGTTCATTAGAAAATCAATTACTGATTGATTGATCAGTTAGAAATGAACATTGTCCTGTGAAGACAGACTGAAGTCTCTCTGCTCAATGCAGAACAGAACACTCTCAAAGTCCTGGTCCAGGTCCAGGTCCTCCATGTCCCTGCTGTCAGTCTGTGTACTGAGAAGACGAACACACCTGATGCTGCTCAGCAGCGTTTCCGTCACTCAGCTAATCTGGATTTAACCCATCGGAAACTCAGCCAGCTCAAAGACCCCCCCGCTGCACCTCCCCCTCTGTCGGACTGTCTTTGCCTCTGTCTCTCTCTGTCTGTCTTTGCCTCTGTCTGTCTGTGTCTCTCTCTGCCGCTGTCTATCACTGTCTGTTTCTGTCTGTCTGTCTCTGCCTGTCGCTGTCTGTCTATCTCTGTCTGTCTTTGCCTCTGTCTCTGTCTCTGTCTCAGTCTGTCTCTGACAGGAAGACAAACTACAGTGAGACACTGATCAATAACATCAATAATCCTGGATTTCAGAGGGAGCCAGTGCAAAGAAGCTGAAACAGGAGAAATATGATCCCTTTTCTTGGTTCCCGTTAGAACACGAGCAGCAGCGTTCTGCACCAGTTGGAGAGACCTAAGAGATTTGTTGGAGCAACCGAATAATAGGGAGTTACAGTAATCCAGCCTAGAGGTGACAAATGCATGTACTGATTTTTCAGCATCTGTTTGGGACAGGATATGTCTAATTTTTGTGATGTTGTGCAAGTGAAAGAAAGCCGTCCTTGAAGTTTGTTTTTTATGGGAGGCAAAAGATCTTGATCTTGATCAAATAAAACTCTGAGGTTCCTTACATGTGTTCTAGAGGACAAGGTAATGCCATCTACAGAAATGATATCCTTAGAATAGATATCCTTTATCTTGGAGAAAGTCACAGAGTTGATGAGCAACCACTCTCTCAAGGATTTTAGAAATAAAGGGGAGATTAGATATCGGTCTGTAGTTCGCTAAAACCTCAGGATTGAGAGTGGGCTTCTTTAGAAGAGGTTTAATGACAGATACTTTAAAAGACTGAGGTACATCGCCCGTTAATAATGACGCACTGATTATATCTGACAAAGAGTTGTCAATTAAGGGTAAGACTTTCTTAAGTAGCCTAGTTAGGATGGGGTCTAACAGGCATGTTGATGGCTTCGATGCAGAAATCAAGTCGCTGAAGGTCAATGGGGAAAATCGGTCCAAATAAACTACAGGCCTTGCTGCCATATCCAAGCTACCTGAATCGGGGGTCAGGTCAGTTAAGGGCTAGAGGTGATGGATTTTATCTCCAATAGTTATAATTTGGGAACCTGGGGCCTGGGAACGCCTCGGGATCCCCCGGGAAGAGCTGGACGAAATGGCCGGGGAGAGGGAAGTCTGGGCTTCCCTGCTTAGGCTGCTGCCCCCGCGACCCGACCCCGGATAAGCGGAAGAAAATGGATGGATGGACTTAAATTAGTAAAAGCATTCTTAGTTACTGTTAGGCATGGTAATGAGGTCAATGCAGAAGGATCAATTAAATTTAGCTACTGCATCATCGGACATACATCTAGGATAGTAACTCTTGTAGAGAGGCATGTAATTGAGTAATAAAAAATTGGAAGTTATTAAATAATGGCTTGACAGAGCGGGATTCTTAGAAAAGTCTAATAAATCTTCAATATCGATGCTGTATGCAAGGGCAAGATCTAGGGTGAGGGCGTAGCTGTGGGTGGGTCTGTGAACACTGACTGAAGCCAACTGAATCCAAAAGTGTGGAGAAAGCAGCACTAAGGCTATTATTATTAAGGCAAGGCAAGGCAAGTTTATTTGTATAGCACATTTCAGCAACAAGGCAATTCAAGGTGCTTCACACAGAACACTGAAATACAACAACGGGGGGAAAAGAAACACATTTAAAACATTATAAAAGAAGCATGTAAAAGGTGATTAAAAACAGCAAGTAGGAAAACAACAGATAAAACCCAAAAATATAAAAACACATATATTAAAATAAGAGTTGCAATGCAGAGTTTCAAAGAAAAATATAAAATTTAAAAAGTAAAAAGCCTTTTAGCCAAAGGCAGCAGTGAACAGGTGAGTCTTTAACCTTGACTTAAAAGAACTCAGACTCTCAGCAGACCTGATATTTTCTGGTAATATCCTCTATTAATATCCATGTGAATGTTAAAATCCCTTATGATATTTAATTTAAGCACATAACTTGACATAAGCTCAGAGAATTCAGATAGGAATTCAGAGTAACAACCAGGTAACAGCCAGGTAACAACCAGAAAATAACCAGGAAACAGCCAGGTAACAACCAGAAAATAACCAGGTAACAGCCAGGTAACAACCAGAAAATAACCAGGTAACAGCCAGGTAACAACCAGGTAACAGCCAGGTAACAACCAGAAAATAACCAGGTAACAGCCAGGTAACAGCCAGGTAACAGCCAGGTAACAACCAGGTAACAACCAGAAAATAACCAGGTAACAGCCAGGTAACAGCCAGGTAACAACCAGGTAACAACCAGAAAATAACCAGGTAACAGCCAGGTAACAACCAGAAAATAACCAGGTAACAGCCAAGTAACAACCAGGTAACAACCAGAAAATAACCAGGTAACAGCCAGGTAACAACCAGAAAATAACCAGGTAACAACCAGAAAATAACCAGGTAACAGCCAGGTAACAGCCAGGAAACAACCAGAAAATAACCAGGTAACAGCCAGGTAACAACCAGAAAATAACCAGGTAACAGCCAGGTAACAACCAGAAAATAACCAGGTAACAGCCAGGTAACAACCAGAAAATAACCAGGTAACAGCCAGGTAACAACCAGAAAATAAGCAAGTAACAGCCAGGTAACAACCAGGTAACAGCCAGAAAATAACCAGGTAACAGCCAGGTAACAGCCAGGTAACAACCAGAAAATAACCAGGTAACAGCCAGGTAACAACCAGAAAATAACCAGGTAACAGCCAGGTAACAGCCAGGAAACAACCAGAAAATAACCAGGTAACAGCCAGGTAACAACCAGAAAATAACCAGGTAACAACCAGAAAATAACCAAGTAACAGCCAGGTAACAACCAGAAAATAACCAGGTAACAGCCAGGTAACAACCAGAAAATAACCAGGTAACAGCCAGGTAACAACCAGAAAATAACCAGGTAACAGCCAGGTAACAACCAGAAAATAACCAGGTAACAACCAGAAAATAACCAAGTAACAGCCAGGTAACAACCAGGTAACAGCCAGAAAATAACCAGGTAACAGCCAGGTAACAGCCAGAAAATAACCAGGTAACAACCAGCCAACAACCAGAAAATAACCAGGTAACAGCCAGACAGCGGCCAGGTAACAAGTGAGAACTGAGATAAATAACCAACAGTCCCTTTCCTCTGATAAATACAAAACAGTCCCTAAACTCGGGTGACTGTGTGAAAAGTTGAAGTTGAAGCTGCTAACGTTAGCCTTGTTGCTTGCTAACATATACACTTTATGAAAAGCGGATATAACGGATAACATTTTATCATCCCAAATGTTTCCGGTCACTGAATAAATACTAACGTTACTCGACGTCCTGTGACGTCACACCAGAGGATTACAACGTCACGTTTTGTACCTGCAGACACCTGTGTTAGCACCGGGCTAACGTAAGCATGCAGTTAGCTCCGTTAGCTCCTTCGGGTATCAGCAGCGTGTGTTTAGACATTGCCTGTGAGGCTACTGTTTGTCCCCGGAGCTCACTGTTGGCTTAGTGTTATCCTGACGTTACTTTAACGTTAGTTTGACGTTAGTTTAGTGTGCGTGAGCCGCAGATTATCAGCCTGTCACTGCGAAGCTAACACGTCAGTTAGCAGCTACATTAGCGTTGTTAGCATCGGTTAGCTCAGTGATGGTGTTCCGGTTTGTTTCGGGCTCTGATCTGATTTTTCTCCTCATTTTGGTCTAGATAATGAAACCATTAAGCTGACACCACAGACAGCACCACGGACACCTGTCCACACTTATTCCAGCAGCTCGGAGCCTCAGAGGACACCTGCAGGGACCAGACTGTCCCAAACACACAACGAGCTAACGATAGCATGCTGTTAGCCCCGTTAGCTCCTCCGGAATCTACAATATGAATCCACACATTAACAGTGAGGGTCGGTGGTGAACCGGATCATGTTGGACGAGATGATGAGACGATAAAGCTGAGACCACAGACACCTGTCCACACCTGTCCAACAGCTCCGACACAAACCGAGCTAACCGCAGCAGCTAACGCTAACAGCTTTCATCTGTCCACACACTCACCTGGACAAACTTTGCTCAGGTGTGTCTGTCTCTACCCGATCCTCAGGTGTTTCTGTGTGTCCTCGGGTGTGTCTGTGGGTGTACAGGTGAGCTGTCAGCTGACAGTTCCTCAGTGATGCTCGGTTGATGCTAACACATATGCTAACATGCAGCAGCGCTCAGAGCTGCTGGCTGTCAGAGCCACACAGACCTCTGACCTCTGACCCCTGACCCTGCGGGGAGGAGACACGGGACCGGAGAGGACACGAGGCAGGATAGAGCGACCTCTGCTGTCCACACACAGCAACAACAAACAGCAGCAGCAACAAACAACAGCAGCAGCAACAAACAACAGCAGCAACAAACAACAGTAGCAACAAACAACAGCAGCAACATGTTTTATGTAAAGACGAGCCACATTCATCCTGTTTCATCAGACTTTATTTTTCTTTATCATCATGTTGTGATCCTATGAGCAGATCCCAGTGTCCCCTCTTTACTGGTCCACAGTCCACTCATGTCCTTTAATTTCCATTAATGTCCAACAGATTTAAGAGAGTCGATTTCACAGATGGTTTGTGGGAAATTAAACTCACCAAAAGTTTTTTTTTAAATCACTAAACATTTTAAGAAAAAGTAAATTGCCAAATTTGTCTTAAAAAATGTAAAATTTTTGTCTTTAAAAATGTTGGGGGTGGGGCGTGGTCTAAAAATTGTTGCTTTTTTCCTTTATAATTTTTGGGTGGTTTTTGAGAAAATGTGCCTTCCAAACCAGCAGGCCCTCCAAAATGAAAATCACTAAAATGAACCCATTTATCACAGGCGGAAACAGTGAAAACAGAAGTTATTGTGGGATTTTGGGATTTTCACATTTCTGACAGTGCTTGAAAACATCATGTGGGATAAACACTCGAGTCACTCTGAGGGCTCAGGGAAAAATATTTGTAGCTTTGGGGAATGTAAAAAAACCCAAACAAACAGCCACACTCTCCCCTGACAAACAAAGAACAGTCCTTTAGACATATTTATTTATTATTTATACACACATTTACACCTGCATTCATTTCTGAACATTGGGGGCGGGTCCTGATGATGTCACTGACACGAGTGAACCCTAACCCTGTGCGATCAGCGAGTCTGTCCTCCAGACGCTCTGACACCCAGACTGGGAGCATCCCAGTGGAACAGCTGGGCTGTGGCTGTATATGTGCTCTACGTGTGTGTGTGTGTGTGTGTGTGTGTGTGTGTGTGTGTGTGTGTGTGTGTGTGTGTGTGTGTGTGTGTGTGTGTGTGTGTGTGTGTGTGTGGTGTGCTCATATTCAAACAGTCAGTTTTGACATGTAAAAACAAATATGTCCACAGGTGGGACTAGAGGACGGCGCTGGACGTCCCTGGAGCAAAGAAGGACGCTCCTTTATCGTGGACTTTGTACTGGAAGAGTTTCTTCTGCGGCTGCTGACCATCAGCTCGCCTCCGCCTCCAGGACACCTCTACCTGTAACACAACAACAACACCTGTTTACCACCTGTAACACAACAACACCTGCCCAGCCTGTGCAGTTCGCGTACAGGCCGGGCATCGGTGTGGACGACGCCGTCATCTACCTGCTGCACCGGTCACTTTCGCACCTGGAGGGCCCCGGGAGCACTGTGAGAGTCATGTTCTTTGACTTCTCCAGTGCTTTCAACACCATCCAGCCTGCCCTGCTCAGGGGAAAGCTGGAGGGAGCCGGGGTCGACCGTCACCTGGCTGCATGGACCATCGACTACCTCACCAACAGACCGCAGTATGTGAGGCTCAGCGACTGTGTGTCGAATGTGGTAGTCTGCAGCACGGGGGCTCCACAGGGTACAGTGCTCTCCCCGTTCCTGTTTACACTGTACACATCAGACTTCACCCACAATACTGACAGCTGCCACATCCAGAAGTTCTCCGATGACACAGCCATCGTTGGATGTGTGTCAGAGGGGGACGAGCTGGAGTACAGGGAGGTCATCACCTCCTTTGTCTGCTGGTGCGAACGGAACTACCTGAGCATCAATGCCAGCAAGACAAAGGAGGTGGTGATTGACTTCAGGAGGAGACCACCTCAGCCTGCACCGGTGAACATCCAGGGCCTGGACATTGAGATCGTGGAGAAGTACAGGTACCTGGGTGTTCACCTCAACAACAAACTGGACTGGGCACACAATACAGATGTCCTGTACAGGAAGGGCCAGAGTCGTCTCCACCTGCTGAGGAGACTGAGGTCCTTCGGTGTGAGCAGGACTCTGTTAAGGACATTTTATGACTCGGTGGTGGCATCAGCCATCTCCTATGCTGTGGTCTGCTGGGGCAGTGGAAGCACAGAGTGGGACAGGAAGAGGCTGAACAAGCTGGTCAGGAGGGCCGGCTCAGTCTCGGACTGTCCCCTGGACTCCATCGAGGAGGTGGGTGAGAGGAGGATGTTGGCCAAGCTGACATCCATCATGGACAACCCCTCTCACCCCCTTCATGAGACTGTGGGAGACCTGAGCAGCTCCTTCAGCAGCAGACTGCGGTACCCACGCTGCAGGAAGGAACGCCACCGCAGGTCCTTCCTTCCATCGGCCATCAGGCTATACAACACCAGCCTGAGCCAACAATAACCTGGACTCACTACAATCAAAAGTTGCACTCTCTGACTTTTGTATTTACAACCTGTACATTTTTTGTTTTCCTTGATACATGCCTATATTTTGCACTATTGTATATTTTATATTTTGTATATATTGATATTTTTATATATTTTTTTCTGTACACACAGCTGCTGTGACAAGTGAATTTCCCACAAGTGGGATAAATAAACGTGTCTAAGTCTAAGTCTAAGTCTTTACCACCTGTAACACAACAACAACACCTGTTTACGACCTGTAACACAACAACACCTGTTTACCACCTGTAACACAACAACAACACCTGTTTACCACCTGTAACACAACAACACCTGTTTACCACCTGTAACACAACAACACCTGTTTACCACCTGTAACACAACAACAACACCTGTTTACCACCTGTAACACAACAACAACACCTGTTTACCACCTGTAACACAACAACACCTGTTTACCACCTGTAACACAACACCTGTTTACCACCTGTAACACAACAACAACACCTGTTTACCACCTGTAACACAACAACACCTGTTTACCACCTGTAACACAACAACAACACCTGTTTACCACCTGTAACACAACAACACCTGTTTACCACCTGTAACACAACAACACCTGTTTACCACCTGTAACACAACAACAACACCTGTTTACCACCTGTAACACAACAACAACACCTGTTTACCACCTGTAACACAACAACACCTGTTTACCACCTGTAACACAACACCTGTTTACCACCTGTAACACAACAACAACACCTGTTTACCACCTGTAACACAACAACACCTGTTTACCACCTGTAACACAACAACAACACCTGTTTACCACCTGTAACACAACAACAACACCTGTTTACCACCTGTAACACAACAACACCTGTTTACCACCTGTAACACAACACCTGTTTACCACCTGTAACACAACAACAACACCTGTTTACCACCTGTAACACAACAACAACACCTATTTACCACCTGTAACACAACAACACCTGTTTACCACCTGTAACACAACAACACCTGTTTACCACCTGTAACACAACAACACCTGTTTACCACCTGTAACACAACAACACCTGTTTACCACCTGTAACACAACAACACCTGTTTACCACCTGTAACACAACAACAACAACACCTGTTTACCACCTGTAACACAACAACAACACCTGTTTACCACCTGTAACACAACACCTGTTTACCACCTGTAACACAACACCTGTTTACCACCTGTAACACAACAACACCTGTTTACCACCTGTAACACAACAACAACACCTATTTACCACCTGTAACACAACAACACCTGTTTACCACCTGTAACACAACAACACCTGTTTACCACCTGTAACACAACACCTGTTTACCACCTGTAACACAACAACACCTGTTTACCACCTGTAACACAACAACAACACCTATTTACCACCTGTAACACAACAACACCTGTTTACCACCTGTAACACAACAACACCTGTTTACCACCTGTAACACAACAACAACACCTGTTTACCACCTGTAACACAACAACACCTGTTTACCACCTGTAACACAACACCTGTTTACCACCTGTAACACAACAACAACACCTGTTTACCACCTGTAACACAACATGTGACTCACCTGTGTGTGTGTTTCATGTTGAGTCAGACTCACCTGTGTGTGTGTGTGTTTCATGTTGAGTCAGACTCACCTGTGTGTGTGTTTCATGTTGAGTCAGACTCACCTGTGTGTGTGTGTGTTTCATGTTGAGTCAGACTCACCTGTGTGTGTCTGTGTGTGTGTGTATTTCATGTTGAATCAGACTCACCTGTGTGTGTCTGTGTGTGTGTGTCTGTGTTTCATGTTGAACCAGACTCACCTGTGTGTGTCTGTGTGTGTGTGTGTGTTTCATGTTGAGTCAGACTCACCTGTGTGTGTCTGTGTGTGTGTGTGTATGTATGTGTGTGTGTGTTTGTGTGTGTGTGTGTGTTTCATGTTGAGTCAGACTCACCTGTGTGTCTGTGTGTGTGTGTGTGTGTGTGTGTGTGTGTGTGTGTGTGTGTGTGTGTTTGTGTCTGTGTGTGTTTCATGTTGAATCAGACTAACCTGTGTGTGTCTGTGTGTGTGTGTGTGTGTGTGTGTGTGTGTGTGTGTATGTGTGTGTGTGTGTTTCATGTTGAATCAGACTCACCTGTCCGTGTATGTCCCTGCAGTATCCGGTGGGGAGACCCTGTACGTGCAGCATGAGGCTGCTCTGGTGGGTCAGACCTGTCAGGAGTCTCTCTGAGCCTTCATCAGCAGCATCCTCCTCCTCTTCCTCCTCATCACAGCGGACCAGCATCACCACGTTACCCTGCAGGCACAGTGAACTCATAACAACAACAACAACAACAACAACTTTATATAAATGTTTTCTTTAATAACAGAGTTAACAAAGTGCTTTGACAAACAGAGCAAAGCAGAAATCATGTGACAAAAAAAAAAAAAGACAGTCAGACAGTCCAACACAAGACGCAAGACACAAGACACAAGAGAGACCAAACTAAGACAGAGACCAGGACAAAACTTATGACCAGGACAAATAATGCAGGAGGCAGGATGCATATTGTCAGCATAAAATAGATGAAAAACAACAACAACAGACACAATGAAAGCACTCAAAGCAGAAATAAAATAAAATAAAACAGATCAAACAAATTGAAAAGGTAAAATAAAAGAAAATAAAACAGATAAAACAAATGTAAAAGGTACAATTAAAAGAAATAAAAGAAAATAAAACAGGTTCAAAAGGTCAAATGAAAAGAAAACAGGAAATAAAACAGATCAAACAAATTAAAAAGGTAAAATCAAAAGATAAATAAATAAATAAAGACGACATCATGAAAGCAAGCAAAAATGGGTTTTAACAATTAATTTAAAACAGGTTCATTCATCATCACCCAAACCCTGCAGTCCACTCCCTCTGTCTCTGTCTGTCTGTGTCTCTCACCTGTCTCTGTCCCTGTCTCTGTCTGTCTATGTCTCTCACCTGTCTCTGGGAGCAGACAGTGGCTCGGCAGTAGTGACTGAAGTCCAGCAGGTTGTTGACGTCCACCCCAAGACTCAGCAGGACACTGAGGTCGTCCACCAGCAGCACTGGGGGACCCCACTGTCCCCGCCCACCATCAGGAACACTCACACTGGATTGGACAAACTGGTACAGACTCCTCAGTCCCACAGCGGAATCCCTGAAGACACAGAGACAGACAGAGAGTCAGACACAGGGATAGACAGAGACAGACAAGAAGACAGATACAGAGATAGACAGACAGACACAGAGACAGATAGACAGACAGACAGAAGGACAGAGACAGACACAGAGACAGGGACACAGACAGACAGAGAGAGACAGACACATAAGGAGAGACACAGAGACAGACAGAGAGACAGACACAGAGAAACAGGGACACAGAGAGACAGAAACAGGCACACAGAGACAGAGACGGACAAAGAGACAGACACAAGGACACAGAGAGACAGACACAGACAGAGAGACAGACACAAGGACACAGAGGGGACAGAGGCAGGGACACAGACAGACTGATGAAAACATTCTGACTGTTTGTAAACAAACTGTGATGTCATTTGTTTATATCGTGGTGACAAATAAACAATGATGTCACACACAGAGTGGAAAGGTGAGGACAAGAGAGGTACCTGAGGAAGTCCAGGGGTCCATCTCCTGTCCCATTGTCCTCAGGGACCAACACAGACAGACACTCCTTCAGACCCTCCAGGAAGACCAGTTGTCCCCTGTCCCTCGCCTGGACTGCACTCACACCCTGAGGACAGACAGAGGGGACACACTGAAGACACACCCTGAGGACACATAGACGGGACACTCCTAGAGGACACACAGAGGGGATACTCTGAGGACACACCCTGAGGACGCACAGAGGGGATACTCTGAGGACACACCCTGAGGATGCACAGAGGGGAAACTCTGAGGACACACCCTGAGGACGCACAGAGGGGATACTCTGAGGACACACCCTGAGGACGCACAGAGGGGATACTCTGAGGACACACCCTGAGGACGCACAGAGGGGAAACTCTGAGGACACACCCTGAGGACGCACAGAGGGGATACTCTGAGGACACACCCTGAGGACGCACAGAGGGGATACTCTGAGGACACACCCTGAGGACGCACAGAGGGGAAACTCTGAGGACACACCCTGAGGATGCACAGAGGGGATACTCTGAGGACACACCCTGAGGACGCACAGAGGGGATACTCTGAGGACACACTCTGAGGACACACCCTGAGGGACAGTTTCGGTGTGGTCATTCAGAGTGTTCTAACAGATTGAAGAGAAATGGACACATCAGCACATGGCTGATCATGTGACTGGTTGTTGTTGTTGTTGTTGTGATCAGCTGACTGACCATGTGACTGATTGTTGTGAACAGCCGATTGATCATGTGACTGTTTTTTTTTTGGTTGTGATCAGCTGACTGCTCAGCGATCGTCAGAGTGATGACAGCGCAGGCAGGACACAGATGCTGTAAGCTGACAGGAGTCCTGGTCAGGAAGGAGACGCGTGGACGGACACTTTTAGACGTGCAGGTCCACCCTGGAAGCTGGTGGCTGCAGACGGAGGTGCAGGTGGACAGGTGCGCTCTGCCTCAGCAGGTAACTGACCACATTCTCTCAGCCGAGCTGCAGCTGTGCTGCAGTCACGGCATGTGGGAGTTTTTTGACTTGTGTTGGATGATGGAGTTTTTGGGGGACTTGTGTTGGATGATGTGGGAGTTTCCAGTTTTTATCTCGTTAATCTCGCTCAGCTGTGAGCTGTCAGAGAGTCACGCAGCGGCTCCATCCAATCAGGACGCAGCCTGGTCCTGACTCCGTGAGAGCGGGTGATGGTGGCAGTTCGGGGTCGACTCTCTGCAGACTGTGCTGCCGTCACATGTTCCTCTGTGGCCGTTTAATAAAGTCTGACGTGAAATGCGAAGCAGCGTCTCTGACACTGTCTCTTTGTTATATATTATATTATGGGATGTCAATGGTACATATTCATCTTTTTTTTCCTCTTTTTTTCTTCGTGCAGTCTTAGTTTGCCAAAAACCTGTTCACCTGGGACGGTGTGTTACTGTGACTTCTCTTCTCATGTGTTTTATAACTCACACTGAGCCAAATGGCCAAAAATGTGCTTTGTGAGGTCACCTTGACCTTTGACCAAACTCTGATCAGTTCATGGTTGAGTCCAAGTGGACGTTTGTGCCAAATTTGACGAAATTCCCTCAAAGTGATGAATGATGAACACATAAATGACTCACCAGTCTCTGGCTGATGGCGCTGTAGTGATTGAAGGACTGAACCAGAGCCACGAACCAAACCCTGCAGCCCGCTGCAACACACACACACACACACACACACACACACACCTGAGATAAACACACCTAACATAAACACACCTGGTGGTTTTTCATGCTGCTGTAACATTTGAAATTTCCCCCAATGGGGGATCAATAAAGGAATATTCTATTCTATTCTATTCTATTCTATTCTACAGAGAGGAGGCTGATCAGACTCTGAGTGTGACTCTGAACTCTGAGATGAGAAACTCTGAGTTTTGGGGTCCAGATCAGCTGATCTGAATCTGTCCAATCAGCTCTGAGCATGTTCACTCTGAGTTCAGGACCTCGATAAAAAGCCGTCATCAACGGAGCCCCGATACCTCGATTCACCGCAGCGACTGCCGAGAAACAGAAACCGAGCTCCTGGAGCCCGTCGGAGCTCGAGAAGCTCGTGCTGCCTACGGAGAACACGAGCTCATATTTAGGAAGAAAAGTAACAGCTGCAGCAGCTACGGAGAGAAAAGCATCATGGGAGAAAATCACCACCGTGTCGTCTGTGTCAACGCGTACGTTTGAACGCACGCGTGCGTCGAGCGAACACTAAGCGCGCTTTATTAAAACGGCGGCGTGCAGGTGAAGCAGTGAGGGAGAGAATAAATGCTGGTCTTCATCTGGGTTCAGGCCCTCAGGGGGAAAACGCTCTCTGAAGCAGCTGAAAATGAAATCTATAAAAACATCGTTCAGAAAGGTCGACGGATTTCACTCCGCCGTGATCGTGGGCCGACCTCACTTTGGTTTGATTCGTATTTGACGTTAAACGGAGTAAATCTTCGTTCGGCGGCCGTTTGAACGTGTAGTCGTTTAAAGGCCAACAGGATGCTGTTTGGACACATAAATGTCCTCTGGACTCATGTCCTGCTGAGGACATTCATATTTAATATTGATATAAAGCTCACAGCAAAAACACCACAGGAGCTTTGTTTATGGGCCTGAGAGTTACTGTGATGATTGTGGGTTAGATTATGGTGACACACGTGTGGGCACGGGACTTTTATTCACTGATATTTATTATTGATTTGGTTTACTGTCTTTTATTTTAAGCTGGTATTTGAGCTTTTTGGATGATTTTTAAATTTAATTTATTATTGGAGATTTGTTTTAATTTATTGTTTTTAATATATTAATTTTCTATTATTTTTTTTTTCCCCTCCCTGAGCTACCACCTTATCGTGGTGGAGGGGTTTGCGTGTCCCAGTGATCCTAGGAGCTCAGATGTCGGGGGCTTCATGCCCCTGGTAGGGTCACCCATGGCAAACAGGTCCTAGGGGAGGGACCAGACAAAGTGTAGCTCACAAGACCCCTATGATGACGTCAATCAATGGTTCGGAGTTCCCCTCGCCCGGACGCGGGTCACCGGGGCCCCCCCCTGGAGCCAGGCCTGGGGGTGGGGCTCGATGGCGAGCGCCTGGTGGCCGGGCCTTTACCCATGGGGCCCGGCCGGGCACAGCCCGAAGAGGTGACATGGGACCTCCTTCCCGTGGGCTCACCACCCGTAGGAGGGGCCGTAGGGGTCAGGTGCAATGTGAGCTGGGCGGCAGCCGAAGGCGGGGACCTTGGCGGTCCGATCCTCGGCTGCAGAAGCTAGCTCTGGGGACGTGGAATGTCACCTCTCTGGTGGGGAAGGAGCCTGAGCTGGTGCGCGAGGTTGAGAAGTTCCGACTAGATATAGCCGGCCTCACCTCGACGCACGGCTTGGGCTCCGGAACCAGTCTTCTTGAGAGGGGATGGACTCTCTTCCACTCTGGAGTTGCCACTGGTGAGAGGCGCCGGGCAGGGGTGGCAATACTTATTGCCCCCCGGCTCGGTGCCTGCACGTTGGAGTTTACCCCGGTGAATGAGAGGGTAGCCTCCCTCCGCCTTCGGGTTGGGGGACGGATCCTGACTGTTGTTTGTGCCTATGGTCCAAACAGCAGTTCAGAGTATCCACCCTTTTTGGAGTCCTTAGAGGGGGTGCTGGAGAGTGCTCCTTCTGGGGACTCCCTCGTTCTGCTGGGGGACTTCAACGCTCACATTGGCAATGACAGTGAGACCTGGAGGGGCGTGATCGGGAGGAATGGCCCCCCCCGATCTGAACCCGAGTGGTGTTTTGTTATTGGACTTCTGTGCTCGCCACAGATTGTCCATAACGAACACCATGTTCAAGCATAAGGGTGTCCATATGCGCACTTGGCGTCAGGACACCCTAGGCCGCAGTTCAATGATCGACTTTGTAGTCGTATCGTTGGACTTGCGGCCATATGTCTTGGACACTCACCTGGTGGTGAGTTGGCTCCGATGGTGGGAGAGGACGCCGGTCAGACCTGGCAGACCCAAACGCATTGTGAGGGTCTGCTGGGAACGTCTGGCAGAACCTCCCATCAGAAGGAGCTTCAACTCCCACCTCCAGAAGAGCACGTCTGGCAGAACCTCCCGTCAGAAGGAGCTTCAACTCCCACCTCCAGAAGAGCTTCGACCATGTCCCAGGGGAGGCTGGGGACATTGAGTCCGAGTGGGCCGTGTTCCCTGCCTCCATTACTGAGGCGGCTGACCGGTGCTGTGGCCGTAAGGTGGTTGGTGCCTGTCGGGGCAGCAACACCCGAACCCGCTGGTGGACACCGGCGGTAAGGGGTGCCGTCAAGCTGAAGAAGGAGTCCTATCGGGTCTTCTTGGCCTGTGGGACTCCGGAGGCAGCAGACAGGTACCGCAGGCCAAGCGGAGTGTGGCGGCGGCGGTCGCCAAGGCGAAAACCCGGGCATGGGAGGAGTTCGGCGAGGCCATGGAAAACAACTTCCGGACGGCTCCGAAGAGGTTCTGGACCACCATCCGGCGTCTCAGGAGGGGGAAACAGTACTCCGTCAACACTGTGTATGGTGGCGACGGGGCGCTGCTGACTTCGACTCGGGACGTTGTGGATCGATGGAAGGAATACTTCGAAGACCTCCTCAATCCCACCGACACGCCTTCCGTTGGGGAAGCAGGGCCTGGGGACCCGGGGGTGGGCTCCTCTATCTCTGGGGCTGAGGTTACCGAGGTGGTCAAAAAGCTCCTCGGTGGCAGGGCCCCGGGGGTGGACGAGGTCCGCCCGGAGTTCCTCAAGGCCCTGGATGTTGTGGGGCTGTCGTGGCTGACACGACTCTGCAACATTGCGTGGACATCGGGGGCAGTGCCCTTGGAATGGCAGACTGGGGTGGTGGTCCCTCTTTTCAAGAAGGGGGACCGGAGGGTGTGTTCCAACTACAGGGGGATCACACTCCTCAGCCTCCCTGGTAAGGTCTATTCGGGGGTACTAGAGAGGAGGGTCCGCCGGATAGTCGAACCCCGGATTCAGAAGGAGCAATGCGGTTTTCGCCCCGGTCGTGGAACTGTGGACCAGCTCTGGACCCTTGGCAGGATCCTTGAGGGTGCTTGGGAGTTTGCCCAACCAGTCCACATGTGCTTTGTGGACTTGGAGAAGGCATTCGACCGTGTCCCTCGGGGAGTCCTGTGGGGGGTTCTCCGGGAATATGGGGTTTCAGACTCCCTGATACGGGCTGTCCGTTCCCTGTATGACCGGTGCCGGAGCTTGGTCCGCATTGCCGGCAGTAAGTCGAACTTCGTTTCGGTGAGAGTTGGCTTCCGCCAGGGATGACCTTTGTCACCGATTCTGTTCATAACTTTTATGGACAGAATTTCTAGGCGCAGCCAGGGTGTTGAGGGGGTCCGGTTTGGTGACCTCAGGATTAGGTCTCTGCTCTTTGCAGATGATGTGGTCCTGTTGGCTTCATCGGGGATGAAGTCCTGCCCCAAGTGGAGGAGTTTAAGTACCTCGGGGTCTTGTTCACGAGTGAGGGAAGGATGGAACGGGAGATCGACAGGCGGATCGGTGCAGCATCTGCAGTAATGCGGACTCTGCACCGGTCTGTCTTGGTGAAGAGGGAGCTGAGCCGAAAGGCAAAGCTCTCGATTTACCAGTCGATCTTCGTTCCTACCCTCACCTATGGTCATGAGCTTTGGGTAGTGACCGAAAGAACAAGATCGCGGGTACAAGCGGCCGAAATGAGTTTCCTCCGTAGGGTGGCTGGGCTCTCCCTTAGAGATAGGGTGAGAAGCTCGGTCATCCGGGAGGAGCTCAGAGTAGAGCCGCTGCTCCTCCGCATTGAGAAGAGCCAGATGAGGTGGCTCGGGCATCTAATTAGGATGCCTCCAGGACGCCTCCCTGGTGAGGTGTTCAGGGCACGTCCCATCGGTAGGAGGCCCCGGGGAAGACCCAGGACACGCTGGAGAGACTACGTCTCTCAGCTGGCCTGGGAACGCCTCGGGGTCCCCCGGGAAGAGCTGGATGAAGTGGCCGGGGAGAGGGAAGTCTGGGTTTCCCTGCTTAGGCTGCTGCCCCCGCGACCCGACCCCGGATAAGCGGAAGAAAATGGATGGATGGATGGATGGAATTTTCTTTTTTATTTTAATTTATTTTATCCGGACCGGAGTCATTTATTTGTAGACTAAAATCTTGGTGTTGTGTAACTGAAAATTCAATAAAATACTAATTATAAAATAATGTTTGTTAAACTGAGCCAGCAGAGAGGCGCTGTGTGAGATTAGATATGTGCGGCTGCAGAATGTCACTGAGATGAATGATTCAGTGTAATAAAAAACTGTGCTGTTATAACAAAAATTCGTCAGGAATGAGAGCACATCCAATCGAGATCTGTAAATCCTCTCCTGACCTAAGACGCTGCGAAATAATTCTGCTTTGATATCGGTCAGATTGCAAAAATACGGACAATCAGTGTCTGACAGTTTGCTCAGTTTGCTCTGTGTTTCATCTAGAAAACCTGCCAGCGAGCAGGTTATGTTCACAGTCAGTTACCATGGTGACTGACTCAGAGTTTGACTTAACTCTTTCTGGAACAGATAACAGAGTTTCTCTCATTTCAGGGTTAACACACTCAGAGTTTTCAACACACCTGAGTCACCTGTGTCACACTGTGACAGGTGATGTGACTCACCTCTCAGGTACAGAGTCAGGAAGTGGTGGATGAGGAAGGAGGCGTCACTCCGTCTGTCTGACAGCAGCACAAACTCTCCCTGCACACGCGTGCGCGCACACACACACACACACACACACACACACGTTAAGCACGCTGCGTGTCACATGTTAATACTGACGTGTGTGCTGTGACTGTTCTCACCTGTGTGACGCTATCCGGACAGGTGTTTAAGATGCTGTTGAGCTCTGTAAACATGGCTAACGTCAGCGCGAGCTAACCGGAGCGTTAATAAATTGCCACAGTCTGAAATATCGATCTGTGATCAGCCGAAATCAGCTATGATCAGCTGTGATCAGCTGAGATCTCCCGCAGACTCAGGTCTGACTGAGGACATTCACGTTTAACCCTTAAATCCCGCACAAACTGCAGCCTGCTCCCAGATCAGTTAGTTGCTGAGCTAACGGCTGCTGCATGCTAACAAAGAGGAGTCACATTAGACAGGAGGTCTCACTCTGCTCCGACAGCACAATCCTGCTGGCGCTGCCATGCCAGAAGCCTGACTTTGGCATTTTTCAGGATAACTTTTGACACTTTTCACACGGTGGCACACTTTGTGCTTAAATTAATAGACACGAGATGCCTAACAGAGCTTAATAAAACTTAAATAAATAAAAATGACATACAGATTGGTCATGTGAAGCATCTTGTCTGTGAAAGTGGATTTACTGTATATGTATCAAAGACTGTATAAATTATATACAGTTTGTGATAGTGTATATGCTGATGGACTGTATATATTGTATATTGTCTGTGATACATGTTCATAAAGCCCCAGCATGTACTGACGACCACCATCAATCATTTTAAAGAAGAACAGCACAAGGTTTACTTCCTATAAGATTCATATGCTGGTTTATTATTATTATTATTATTATTATTATTATTATTATTATTATTATTATTATCATTATTATTATTCTTATTATTATCATTATTATTTGTTCGACAAATGTACTCTGCTTGAGGACTGGGAGCATCTCCATGTGCGTCTCCTGGTCTGTGACAGAGTGGTCTCCTTGGTCATAGACGATCTTCGTTTGCACGTGGTGACTTCTTCTTCTTGATGTTTTCCAGTGGAGCTGCAGACTCTCTGCTGCCTCCTGCTGGTGGGACCCTGTGATCGGGACACACACACACACACACACACACACACACACACACACACACACACACACACACACACACTGATGTACTGATGTTATCAGAGGTTTTCAGCTTCAGAGAGAATCTCTGCGTTTATTTTTTTTTTTAGCGTTTATTTCCTGACAACTCCCAACAGGAAGCCGGTGCTGCTCTTCTACAAAATAAAAGCATGGACTGTCCCTGAGACATCCAGCAGGACATACATTGTGAGACACCGTCCTTACGTCCACAGACATGTAAAGTTTTGCCTGTCAACATTAACAGAGCAATGTTCAAGATGACGGGCAGGACAGCGAGATATGAGGTCATCGGGGGGTGGGGGGGCTGAGGGCCCAGGCCGCGGCGCACTGAGGGACGGCCCTGCTCAGGGGACCGCACACGGAGCAGGGTGGGGAGGGGGGGTACGTGTCGTCCTCCCATCGCAGGACCTGGCTCTTCGCTCTGCGGGGCCCGTTCACTCCCTCACTGCCGCCACGGGGCCCATTGGGGGGACAGGGTTTGGACCTGGGCGCCCTGTAGAGGTAGACGTCGTAATGAGCCACGGGACCCCTGGAGGACCTGGATCTGGTGGACCTGGACCTGGTCCTGTTGTCCAGGTGGAGCTCCAAGTCGATGGTCACCTGACAGCACAGGAGCAGACTCATTACTGACAGAAATATTCACAGATATTCAATCATATTTACAGATATTTACGTATATCTATAAATATTTACAGATATTTAGATATTTGAAATATCTATAGATATTTACACGTATTAATGTCTGTTCATAGATATTTACAGATATTGATAGATATTGGCAGAGATCTGGATCAATGCTTGGACAGAGACTTGTTTGTTTGTTTGTCTTTCAATTTTTTTGTGATTTTTTTGTCTAAACTTTTTTGGCATTTTTTTTAATTCGATGATTTTGTAGAGAAAAAAATTGGCGACATCAGTGTGCTGGTAACCATAGCAACCAGTCAGCACTCAGTTTATCGTGATGCCGAGGGCAGCATTAGAGCCGTGTGCAGCGGTTACCATGACAACAGTGAACCAGGTTCAAATAAAACCCAGAATCCATCAACAGTTAATCTGAGGAAAATCACATCACGCCTTCCTGTGCGCGCATGCGTGTGTGCGTGTCAATCTCCATGATAAAGGGCTCCAGAGCTCCTGTTGTGATCAACAGCGCTCCTCTGAGTCTCATTAGTAATCCAGAGCCAAAACCATTCATTTAGGCCCCGCCCCCTGCTCTCAGTGTGTGTGTGTGTGTGTGTGTGTGTGTGTGTGTGTGTGGTGCACGCTGTGCGCCGGTGCACGTCTAATACAAACAGAATATATGTGTCATTGTGTTCTCTGTGAATCCCAAATGTGCACATTTCCACACACACACACACACACACACACACACACACACACACACACACACACACACGCATGTCTCTGTGCACGCCATCACTCTGTGTAGGGCTCCATCATGACCTACTGCGTGTGTGTGTGTGTGTGTGTGTGTGTGTGTGTGTGCGCGCATCAGCCAATCACAGTGGCTCTTTCAGGATCCTAACACATCATTCCACCACACTGACAGCCAATCAGAGGCTGTGATGGATCCCAGCAGGTTTGACAGCCAATCAGAAGCCGCGATGGTTGCCAGCAGGTCTGACTCGAACAGCAGTGAATTAAAAGAGACGATGTTTGTGAGTTCAGTGAATCCAGCAGCTGCTCTGACGTGCGCGCGCGTGTGTCTGTGTGTTTGTGTGTGTCTGTGTGTCCGTGTGCTTGTCTCTGTGTTTGTGTGTGTCTGTGTGTGCGTGTGCATGTGTGTGTCTGTGCGTGTGCATGTGTGTGTCCGTGTGTGTGTGTCTGTGTGTGTGTGCGTGTAAGCGGTGGAGGTTGCTGAGTTTGGATCGACTCTGCTTGTAGCATCAGAACAGGTTTCCATGGCAACGACACCCTCTTTGTCTGACAATGCATGAACATACACAGACACACACACAGACACACACACACACACACACACACAGACACATAGACACACAGACACACACACACACACACACACACAGACACATAGACACACACACACAGACACAGACACACACACACATACACACATACAGACACACAAACACACACACACACACACACATACAGCTGTCAGCTGTTTTCTTTAAAACAATTTTAAAATCTTTAAAATTTTGGACCTTTCATTTAAATTTTTGAGGCTTTTTGCAAGGAGAAACTTTGGCTTGTTTTGGGGGGGGGTGTGCAATTTTCCAAGGAAAAGCTTCCAGCGGATTATTTATTTATCTTTTCTTTAAAAATTGGGAACATTTTGTCAGTTTTCTTATTTAAAAAGTCGATCAGTTGTTGTTTGTCTTTAAAGTCTGAGCTCCTGGAAGCATCTTTTCAGAAATCTCAGGAATATGCAGGATATTTTACAGCTCTGACCTCGAACTCGGCCTCGCTCACATGAAGGTCACATGACACAGCGTGTCGGTATGACATCACTGCAGAGCTGTGACCAC
Organism: Plectropomus leopardus; assembly: GCF_026936395.1. Classification (NCBI taxonomy): domain Eukaryota; kingdom Metazoa; phylum Chordata; class Actinopteri; order Perciformes; family Serranidae; genus Plectropomus; species Plectropomus leopardus. The sequence goes on along the minus strand of NC_142186.1, from coordinate 37,801,917 downwards.
TGAGCGGCTTCAGGTGCTGTTTGAGGAGTTTGTGTCGTTGCTCTGAATTGATGACACAATCTTTAATCATTTAACTGTTTGCTGCTGCGGAAACACGTCAGCTCTGATATTTATCACATTTACTCTGAATAAAGACGTTTACTCCCCCCCACATGTTTATGTCATACCCACTTGTTGCCATAGCGCCCACTGCTGCTGCTGGCCTCACTCCATTCACACGACCGTGTGTGTGTGTGAATAAAAAAAGCACTCCCTCCCTCTTTATTTGTGTGAATAGAGAGTGGAGCCCCCAGCAGACCCTCCTCCACAGTCCCAGTTTAACCCTTTAGACTCTCAGCAAGATCCGAGAAACACACTTCAGTCTGTTTGTGCCGGGTTGTTTTCTAACATGTCCTTTAAAACCAACACTGGACAGAAACACGTAAATATGTTAGTGCGACTGAAATCAGACTGAGTAAGATGGACCAACACACCATCAGCTGTCCATCAGCTCTCTATCAGCTGCCCATCAACTCTCTATCAGCTGCCCATCAACTCTCTATCAGTTGTCCATCAGCTCTCTATCAGCTGCCCATCAGCTCTCTAACAGCTGCCCATCAACTCTCTATCAGCTGTCCATCAACTCTCTATCAGCTGTCCATCAGCTCTTAATCAGCTGTCCATCAGCTCTCTATCAGTTATCCATCATTGTTCAAGATGTGATGTATCAGCTGCCGAGCAGAGGATTGTTGGCCACAACGGTCAGAGAAGCTGCCGGACGTCGCAGAACAAACTGCTATTTTCATATTTCTGAGTCTGTTAGTCTGAAATACACACGAGAACTTTAAAAGTCAAGAGAGAAACTCGTCTGATAACAAAGACAAACCACTGAACTCCTGACGTGAAGCTCTCGACCTCACTGTAGAGAAAAACACACCTGTACACCTGTGTGTGTGTGTGTGTGTGTGTGTGTGTGTCAGCGGGGAGGCACACCTGTCAGACAGGTGGAAGCAGCAGCGCTGAAAGCCATGCAGAGAGAGGAGGAGCTGGGAGGAAAAAGGAGGAAAAAGGATCCAGAGAGGACGTTCATGTTAAAAAGGTTTATTTCAACAACGGTTTGAATCTCCTTTGTTTGTTTGTTTGTTGTTCCCAAAAAAGTACAAAAAAAAAAACAAGTACATCAAAGGATTAGAAATCACAGCAATGAAAACCAAGACACACTGTGTTTTTAAAATCAATCGAGCAGATTTTTTCTCCAATATTGAAACACACTCACGGTTAGTTTAGTCAGACAAACATCGAAACCTCTCAGTAGCTTTTTTTTTTTTTTTACAACAACGTTTTACGTTTTAAACTTCGGTAGGATTTCTTTCTTTTTACAAAATACACTGATGCAGGCAGGGGAGGTGTGTGTGTTTGTGTTTACATACAGCGTGTTCATGTCATCTTTTCACTGAGTGTGTGTGAGTGAGTGTGTGTTTCTGTGTGTGTGTGTGTGTGTGTGTGGTGCAGGTGAGGGTAATTAGGGAGAGTAGAGTGACAGCAACAAAAGGGCAGGGCTGCGAAACTTGACTGGATGTGGTTTTGGGAGGGAGGGAGGGGCTTGCAGGGCGGCAGCAAGGTGAGGCTGGTTGGGGGGTCGGGTAACCTCGGCAGGGGCAGTGGCGGCGGTGGTGGTTTTTTGCAGCGGGCGGAGCCGCTTGGTGGCAGTGTTGCCGTGTTGGTTGCAGACTGGGTTGCTGGCTGGTACGTCGGCAGGCTGGTTGGTTGGTTGGTTGGCTGGTTGTTTGGTTGGTTGGTTGGTTGGATGGTTGGATGGTTGGATGGTTGGTGACCAGCTGGGCGCACTCGGCAGCGGGGCTGACGGGGAGCGGGGGGTTTGGGGGGTGCCAGCGCGCCCGGTGGCGGTTGGTGTTATTTTCACATCATGTTGTTCTGCAGAGAGTTTACCTCCGAGGAGTTGTCCTCGCCCAGGACCTTGTGGTTCTCATGTTTGGGGGTCAGAGAGTTGTGGATGTTGAGGGAGTCGTCCTCTTTGGGCGGGGCCTTCACCGGGTCTTCCAGCTTGTTCTGGGAATTAGGATCATCCTAACCGGGGGGGGGGGGGCAGAGAATAAAGTTAGATCCACAACAACACGCATGACATTCATGTGCAGTTGGTTTGAAGCTGCAAAACACTGGTAACATTAACTCTGGAGTTCCTTTTAAAGGGTTAATTCACCCAGAAATGAAACCTCAGTCATTATCTCCCGCTCAAGCCGATGGAAGTCGCTCAAGATTTATGGTCCACAGACGCTGTCGGAGGTTCACGGGGAAAACGACTGAAACAAACGGTGACCACAACTCAAACGTTACCAACTGACTTCCCATCAGCACGAAGGGGGAGAAAGAAATAACATTTTCATTTTTGGGCAAACCATCCCTTTAAGCGCGTGCAGCCAACCATGACGATCGATCAGACGACGTTCATCTTTGTTAAAGGCAACAAAAACCAGCCTTTAGCGCGAGAATGATCTGGACTGGACGAGACGGCAGCTCACGTCTAAACCAGCAAAGACCATCGGCGCCGCAGGAACGCCGTCTGCGTCCCGTACGCACGCCGCCGAACACCCGAGTCAGCAGGACGCTGACATTACGAACGCCACACGGGGGAGGAGCTTAGACGCTTCACGTCCTCAGAGCTCCTGAGAGGACATGAAATGTCTTCAAGACAATTTATGTCCTTAAAGGAGTGATGTGTAGTGATCAGATGTGTTTGATCAGGTGTGTATTGATCAGGTGTATAGTGATCAGTGTTTATGTATCGTGAGGATGTGCAGATACTGAAGGGAGAGTTTTTAGAAATGGGTCAGTGAATAAACTTTGTGGCTGCAGAGTCATCCCGCCTTGATGTTCTCGTCTGCTGATGAAAACAAAGATGAACTCAGTTGCTTCTGAAGAGATTTTTGGGTTTTAATTCATGCACTCGGACAGATTTTCATGCTGCTTCACTGTGATTCTTCCTGATTTTTGCATTATGGTTTCAGATTTGTGGCTGTGTTATTGTGCTCCTGAAGGTTTCTGTTGGTTTCTGTTAATTTCTGTGAGAATCTGGGTGCAGAAACTTAAGACTGACTGCAGATGTGTGAAGCCTCACAGCCAGAAACAGAAGAAAAACACACCGTGTTACTACCGACATGAAGTTCCAGTGAGCTGGTTCAGTGTCAGGTTCCTGAGCGCGCTTTGATCGAACAGAGTGATCACTAACGGCTGTAAAAACAAGTCAAACTGTGACAGACGATAATCAGATGAGCATCAGCTCTTCACACTGGACAGAAACCATCAGAAAGTGCCGGAGACGTGCAGAGGCTGAAACTGAACTGTGTCAAACAGCCGTGTTGTTTTATGAAACCTTCGATTCGTGGTTGAGGGGCTAAAACGGAAATCTGCTTCTTCAGATGAACGAAAATATCATCAAATATTTAACAGAATCAAACGGACGTTTTATTTCCAGATAAACCAGCTCTACATATTTCACAGGCTTGACTCGGCCTGATGGAGGAGACGCTGAGCTGCTGCATGAGCGACCCCCCCCCGACAACAGACAACTGAAGCACATGCACATCCACATGCTGCCCCCCCCCCACAGTAATGATCGCTCATGCAGACCGTCTCGTCTCCTCTCTACAGCTATTGTCCCCAAACACGAACAAAAGACACAAATAACGCCTGATTTTCTGTGGGTACCACCATCACACACACGCCATCAGATGTCCCGAACACGGCTGGGGGGGGGGGACTACGTGTTTTAAGAGGTTTCGATTCAGTTCAGTGTAATTAAGGTCAGACGGAGCTCATTGACAGTCTGTTTTTCCAGCCTCTTATCTCCATTAATACTGCATGACATCATCGACCCTGCTGCGTCCTGGGGGGGGGGGGTCTGCACCCCCTCACACACACACACACACACACACACACACAGCCCCCCCCTTACTAAGTGTTGAGGCACTGAGGTTGAAGCAGTGAGACTTTACCCGCCGGCTGCAGGTTAGATGGTGACTTCGGGCAGGACGTGTGGATACGTCACCTCCATGGTGACGGGGTAGGGGCCCTCCGTCCTCCCGTCAGCGTGAAACTGGAAAACGTTTTGGTTTGTTGGATTTCGTTGTTGTTGGAGGGGGGCGGGGTGGTCGGGGGGGCACAGAGTCAGGAGGGCTTCAAAGCGTGGGAGGCGATTTGTGGGCACAGAGATAAACAGGGCTCTGATGATGAAGGTGATGATGATAATGGAGGGATCCTCAAGTGCAACATAAACGCCTCCAACAGGACGAGAGCGGCGTTTCCTTAGCGTGTGTGTGTGTGTGTGTGGGGGGGCTCATCCTGACCTTCCCCCGCGAGTCAATGCCCGATCGATGTTTTAACTCCATGGCAACTCAGTGGACGAGTGCGGATGTTTGCGGTCTGATGAGTTTGGGGTTAATGTGTCCTGAAGCTGCAGCTTGTCCCCCAGTGTCCACCACATTAACGTGTGTGTTAGAACTGACATGTGTCTCCACTGATGGAACGAGTCTCTGTGTGTGTGTGTGTGTGTGTGTGTGTGTGTGTCGCTGCAGCTGAGTGTTTGTCTTTTTTAAACTCAGCAGCAAATATTTACATCAGAGTGTGTGTGAGTAAATATTATCCTGCGTGTGTTTACAGACCTGTTTGTGATTTGTTTGTGTTTGCTGAGTGTCTCTGTGTGTGTTTGTGTGCACGGAGTGTGTACAGTGTGTGTGTGTGTGTGTGTGTGTGTGTGTGTGTGCGCAGTGTGTGTCTGCAGGCCTCTGTTACCGCAGGTAAATGATTCTGTTGGGTTTTTCAGGGTTTTTCAGGGTTTTTCAGGGTGGGGGTAAAGGCTCAGATTGATCCAGTGAGAGTGAGAGGGGGTCATTGATTGATTGGGTGATTGATTGATTGTTGATTGGTTGATTGACAGGGCCACAGTAACGATGGGGGGTGGGGGGGGGCGTTCTGGGTTCTGGTCTTACCTCGCAGTCGGACTCGTCTTTGGTCTTACACTCCCAGGTGTATCTGCTCATGGTTTTCTGAGGGAGGGGGACGGACATGGTTATACTCCTCAAAGGTAACATCACCAGAGAGAGACACACAGAGAGACAGACAGAGACGGAAAGGGACAGAGAGATGGACAGAGAGACAGAAACAGAGAGAGAGAGAGACAGACAGAAACAGAGAGAGAGAGACAGACATAGAGTCAGGAAGAGACAGACAGAAAAGAAGAGGGACAGACAGAGAGACAGCTAGAAATTAAAGAGAAGGTGGACAGGAAGTGACAGCAGCAGACAGGACAGTCTGGGTATGTGTCCTGTCAGTGAGGACAGTCTGGGTATGTGTCCTGTCGGTGAGGACAGTCTGGGTATGTGTCCTGTCAGTGAGGACAGTCTGGGTATGTGTCCTGTCGGTGAGGACAGTCTGGGTATGTGTCCTGTCAGTGAGGACAGTCTGGGTATGTGTCCTGTCGGTGAGGACAGTCTGGGTATGTGTCCTGTCAGTGAGGACAGTCTGGGTATGTGTCCTGTCGGTGAGGACAGTCTGGGTATGTGTCCTGTTGGTGAGGACAATCTGGGTGTCCTGTGGGTGGGACACTGAGGGGGATAGAGGTTTTGTGGTTTGTTAGTATTTTGAGAACTTGGTGAGTAGATTTTTTTTGGTTTGGGACACTGACTGTTAGAGGGGACACTGGACTGAACAGAGTCCTCTGAACTCTACAGACTGGTCCTTTATCAAAACACTGTTCAGTCCAGTGTTTGTGTGTGTGTGCATGTGTGTGTGTGTGTGCATGTGTGTGTGTGTGCGCGCGCGTGTGTGCATGTGTGTGCGTGCGCACGTGCGTGTGTGTGTGTGTGTGTGTGTGTGTGTGTGAGTGTGTGTGTGTGTGTGTGCATGTGTGTGTGTGTTTGGGGGGTGTTAGTTTTTGAGGCTGTCCGGTTTAGAATTTGAGATTTCAGAGAAGTTGTTAGGAGGTGATGATGATGATGATGATGATGATGATGATGATGATGACGGAGTGAACGTGACGTCTGTTTTGTTAAAATGACACACTGCGCATCTACACACATGAGAGCTGTAAGGAAACAACTCTGTGGTGTTTTGTTAAAGGGGGGGGGGGCACTCTGCAGACATGAGAGCTGTAAGGAAACAGTGTTATCGTACACGGGCCAATGGAGCGTCAGAGTGTCTGAACAGAGTCAGGCGGCTGTTTTCCTGACATCATTTGTCACAAACGTCCCACACCTTTACCTTACCTGTTTGTGACCCCGCCCCCTCCCCCCTGTTCGACCAATCACAGCAGTTTAAGGATAAACAGGAGCATCTTGTTATTTGTCCGTAAACAGGCAGCGAAGCAGAGCTGCAGACGCTCAAACGACCACCAGGAGGCACGTGTGAGCGTCAGAGCAGAGTGCCGTGACACGCTGGTGATGCTGGAGGGGGTGCTCGCAGCAGAGGATTCTGGGAGTTTTCTCTTTGGGCTTGCGGTCTGTCAGCGGCACCGTGACAAACATGTTCTGCAGAGAGTGACACACTGCTGTTCAAATTAGTGACACCGCCGCGTCATGTGACACCGCCGCAGAGTTTAAAATCATTTTTTGTGTTACTAAATATGTGTTACTGTGTGTGTGTGTGTGTTAATCTGTGTATGTGTGTGTGTGTTAATCTGTGTATGTGTTACTCTGTGAGTGTGTGTTACTCTGTGTATGTGTGTGTGTGTTACTCTGAGTGTGTGTGTGTGTGTGTTACTCTGTATGTGTGTTACTCTGTGAGTGTGTGTGTGTGTGTGTGTGTTAATCTGTGTATGTGTGTGTGTGTGTTACTCTGTGAGTGTGTGTGTGTGTGTGTTAATCTGTGTATGTGTGTGTGTGTGTTACTCTGTGTGTGTGTGTGTGTGTGTGTGTTTATCTGTGTATGTGTGTGTGTGTGTGTGTGTGTGTGTGTGTGTTAATCTGTGTATGTGTGAGTGTGTTACTCTGTGAGTGTGTGTGTGTGTGTGTGTGTTAATCTGTGTATGTGTGAGTGTGTTACTGTGTATCAATAAATAATAAACTGGAGGAACTGAATCAATAAGTAGGATGAAACTAAGAGACTCGACAGCCTCCTGTTGCCATGGTAACATGCAGCGAGGCCTCGCTTTATTTCTCTCCTTATTATTATATTATATATATTAACCCTTTGAAACCTGGACGGATCAGTTATCTTGTGCTGCGTTCAGATGCCTCTGCAGGTATTTTACTGAAATGTGATTTCTTTACAAAAAGATGGACAAAGCCATCAGCAGTTTGGCTGGAAACGTCCCACGCGATGCAAAAAATTTGTTTGTTTATAGTTCTAATTATCATTAATATACATCTAAAATTATGTTACAGAAATATAAAAAGATTATTATTGTTATTATTATCATGGAGCTGAGCTGGTGCTCCATGTATGGAGGTTAACACCTTGCAGCAGCTGCCGCGGGTTCGATTCCGCTGGCGCTTTCGCTGCACGGCACCCCATCCCCGACTTGACTAATAAAGGCAAAAAAACAAAAAATAATCCTTAAAAAATATATTATTATTGTTGTTTTCACTTTTTTCAGATGATTTTCACAACAAATATACAAACATAAATTATCAAACAGAATGAAAAGCAAAAAATCAGAATAAAAATGTGTTTAGTGAATAACGTGACGCTGTAGGTCTTCACTCGAGATCTTTTTGTCAGTGAGGGAAATTTTTGGGTCGTTTTTTGTCACGTTGCTCATTGGCTCTTTTCTCAGGTTTCAATGGGTTAAAGTGATTTGCGGTCTCAAACATGCAGAAACTATTTTTATCCTGAAAATATTAAAACGATTCGTGGATTGAAATCTTTTATGAGAAAATCTGCCTGTTTGTGATTTTTCTATTGGCCACCTGAGAAAACTCCCATCGCCTTTGGCCCCGCCCACGGCGTCCTCCCTCCGCAGCATCAGAGACGGTGGTTCATGCCCATGCATCGGGGGTTGGGGGGTCGGGGTCCGGGCAGGGTTTTCAGGGAGATGCAGAAAAAGGTGAGAGAGGCGAGAACCACGTTACCTGACAGATAATGTTATCATAGTAAGCCAATGCACGGGCATGAGGGACGTTAGGAGGGGTGTCGCACAGTTTCCTTACGTTTGGGTGGGAGCCCTCAGCGATGGTGGACAGCGAGAAATTATCATTGTGCTGCTCCGACGAGGGCCGGTACTTACTGCTGGGTCAGCCACAGGGGGGACACAGGGGGGGACAGAGGGGACGGGATGGACGCAGAGAGACGATGGAGAGTTTGTGGAAACATTAATAAGAGGACAAATGCAAATGTAGAGAGGAGGACAGAGGTGAAAAGACAAAGACGACAGAGGACATTCAGGAGACACGGGAGATGGGACACAGAGGATGGTAAAAACAGTAGAAGAGGGACATTTGGGTGTACAGGTGATGACAGAAAACAGGCCAGTTTAAGGATTTCAAGATGAGAGGACGTGACATCGAGCAGATCCAAGATGTGAGGAGACAGAAACAGATGGAGACACAGTGAGACAAAAGGAGACAAAAGGAGAAACAGCAAGGTAGTAAGGACAAATTTAGGAGACAGATTACAGTGTTGGACAAAAGACAGACAGAGGAAAAAAAGAAGGGAGAGAAAAGCAGAGAGCAGCGTTAGATTAAGACATTTGACCTGCGATGCAACAAACTGACTTCTCACCTGAAGACGCATCGGGGACAATCGTCCTCTTCATCCTCAGACTGACGTTCGTGTCCGTCTTTAAGACTTTTTTTTAGATTATCTGTCTGAACCAAAACTCTGCGGCTCTTTGTTTGTTTAACCCATAGACTGTATATGAAGCTGGAGGATGTGACGGCGCCCCCTGCTGTCTGAGTGCAGTACAGCACCGGAGACCCGCCCCCTCCATGTTACTGAACGGTCATAGGCTAAATAAATAAAAACTTAAAGCACACAACCAGTAAATGTTTCCCAGAGACAGTTTCTGTCACTGAAGGTAGCTCTCATCACTCTGATGTTTGTTCAGGTGTTTGTTTTGATAAGTTTGGTTTTAATGAGTCATTAAATTAAAAAAAAGGGGCGTTTCCGTCATGATTGACAGCTGTGAGAGCCAATCCATGCGCTCACATTCATTGTGGTGGGAACTCCCCCACCGCGGATATCGTAACTGTGCAGATGCAGGGCTCCCAATGACATCACCTCACAAGATGGCAACGCTCGTATCCGGGTTATTTTAACCTCACTTCAGCATAGCGGGGGTTAGTGGGGGCGCGTCGTCCATCTTTATTTACAGTCTATGGTTTAACCCACCGCTCTGCACACTAAATGACCTTTTCAAAATAAAGCTTTAAAAAGTATTTAGTACAGTAATATGATTTTCTACTTTCATTGAGTGAATTTTTTAACCAACATCAGTCCTAATCACAAATATCAAATATTCATTAATTTTCTGAATTTAAACCCTTTAAATGCCAGGTTGTTGTCATGATGCCGCTATGTTTTTAGATTAAATATGTTGAGTCTCCTCCTCCTCAGTGTGTGAGTGTAGCTGCTGACAGTCTGGGATATGTCAGTGTGTGAGTGTAGCTGCTGACAGTCTGGGATATGTCAGTGTGTGAGTGTAGCTGCTGACAGTCTGGGATATGTCAGTGATCAGCAGCTACATTGACTGTGACTAGGTGACCTACCTAGTGGAAATAGCATGTATTTCCTCCAGATGCCAAATATGGTCAAAATGACCTCATCAGGTGGAAAATAGTCAAAATGACAAATTCAGAGTCAAAAGCCCAGAATGACACCCAGAAATAATACAAGTCCTGTTTTTCTGCTCTGATGGCTGTGGGATCAAAAATGTCAGTTTGAATGGGTTTCAATGGAGCATTTTTGGACCTGAACAGTCTGATAATGAACGTTTCTAATAATGTTCCTGTGAGGTTAAATGCTGACATAGACGTAACATCTGAACTGCAAAACTCTGAGGATGTTTTGGTGATGTTGACAGGTGACAGTTTAGAGAACGTTCTTTTTATAAAACATTCCCACAATGTTACATGAGAACAAAGGAAGAACATTTTCAAAGCAACATTCAGGACATTATTGAGGACAGAGATAGAAAACTGTTTTTTAATGACACTGTAATGTGATATGTTAACAATAAAATAACATTTTTAACTTTTTTTGATGTTAATAGAGAATGTTACACGAACTTTAAGAAGAACGTTCCAGAAGAACCAAAAATTGAAAAATTGCTCACTGGGAGATTCATCTGAAGCACAGAAACACTTTTAACAACACACACACACACACACACACACACACACACACACACACACACACACACACACACACACACACACACACACACACCCACACACACACACACACACACACACACACACACACACACTCGCTCACACACACACACACACACACACACACACACACACACACACACACACACACACACACACACACACTCACACACACACACACACACACACATTCGCTCACACACACACACACACACATACACACTGAATGTGTCAGATTTCTTCTCTGTATCCGCCCGGATATTCCTCTTCCTCTTTTATCCTTCTCTTCATTAAGCTGCCCCCCAGGTCTAACAGCTGTATGTAGGTCACCCCCGCCCCCCAACTGCCCTACTTTCAGCTGAGCTGATGACATCATCCTGCACTCTGCTTTAAAACGGGTCCGTTAACGCTGCGACCGACTGCAGCACTTTACTCCTCTTCATCATTTCATCATGATCTTCAACTTCTTCACCATCGTCATCATCTTCATCATTACCTTCATCATCACTCCTCATCTTCATCATCCTGCACTCTGCTTTAAGTCAGTTCAGTTAAGGCTGCGACTAACTAATGCATTGTACGCTTCATCATCATCATCGTCTTCCTCCTCCTCTATGACACCATCAGAACGTCCCGTGGAGATAAAATTAGAATCTGGAGCAGATTTTCTCTTCTCATCTGTCTGATCGGTGCTCGATCGGCGGCCGCTGCTTGTCCCCCCCCACCCCTCTTTATATTCGGCCTGTCCGTTAGTCCGATACTCCGTCAGTTCTTTCTCATGATGTCAGAGCGCTTTAAAGAACATACGTCACACGACGACCCTCAGTTCTGATTTAGAGACAAAGAACGTCACAGTCGGTGGACACAAAGACACCTTAGAGACCGTCAGTCCTCCAACACTGGGACCTGAACAATGAGGGCTGTCTGCAGCTCAAAACACCCCAAAAAACCAGCAAGGTGACAAAAACAAGCAAACCCAACAACAAATAACCCAACAACAAATTAGGGCGCGGCAGTTAATCAAAAATCAGTCGAAACCGACATTCAGACCCTCTAACCAATGTAATCTTGCCCTTATCAGTTATTTCGGTTATTTAAAAATTCTGTTAATCCTTTTCCCATCAGGATTGCCAACTGCCACGCATCTGCCGCTCACGCTCTCAAGACAGTGAGAGAGGAGAACCTTACGCCGAAACTCTGCGACAGCAGGCGTGTTGAACGATCATGAAGTAAAGTGAACGACTTTGACTCTAGAATACAGTTTGACCATCAAACAGCGTTTCATTATCAAACAGCTGATGGTCCGACAGCAGCGCAGTGAGACAGACAGCCAATCAGAGCGCAGCTTCTCCTCACAGCACCAAAGTGTCTGAATGAACAAACAGCTCAATATTCAGCGGTGCAAAGTGACGTCTTCAGACTACTACAGACGACTTTGTGTGTGGAGTTTCAGGTTCAATCCGACTTTGAATTATTTAGAAACAGCAGATTGATATTTCAGGACAGAAAGACTGCAGGTAAAGGACAATATTTTCAAGAAGAGACGTGCTCATGATTCCTTTGGTCCATTTAGTGGTTTGGGTCTGACGACCTGTGTGAATTGAATCATGACTTCCTGTTGACGTTTGGATCTGATCAACATAAAAATGCCCGAGGTGCTCAGACTCACTGACGTACTGATTTAATATCAGCTGTTTTTGGGGACCAGACTGCTGGATTGATCTTTGAAACTCGGACAAACGAAGGGATTGACAGACAGTGTGGAGCCTGCAGGACTACGAGACTAGATCACGTTCTCCATCAGAAACCTTCCTCTGTGGCTCTTTGTCTCTGAGATTTTATTTTTTCAAAAGAAAACTTGGAGGACGAGACCCAAAACAAAATACATCACTGTAGATTTGATAGTTTTTCTCAGTGAACTCCCATCGTCGGCTCGACCCTGACGGAGACTCACCTGCGCTTACGCAGCTTCTTGTTCTCCATCTTGAGGACGTGGAGCTTCTTGGCAAAGCAGACGACGATCATGAAGAGCAGCAGGACGACCAGAGCTGAGGCGCCGACTGCCAGACACATCACCTGGAACTCCGTCACCACCGACTCACAGCGAGCGCCTTTGTGCCAGATGTAGTCCTGGACATTACATCTGAAAGAGACAGAGGACAGAGGGACAGGGACGTGGAAGCAGATGATGAACGGAGGAGTGAAGTAAAACCAGAAGTGAGCAGAAAGAAAACACAGAAAACAGAAACACAAACAGGAAAGGGTTAATTTGGTCAATTAAATGAATGTGCGTTTGCAGCTCGCCAGCATCATATATTTTTTCGCTTTGAGATGTCTCTGAGAGGACATCCTGTCTGCTCCTGATTATAATGACCGGCTGTGGATCGAGTCTCAGGACACTCGAAAAAACACGTTACATAAGACCGACTGAAGGAACGCAGCGCAGCGTGTTCGCAGGACGAGCACTTTCAACTAGCTTTCATTCACACGGAGAGAATATCAGCAGCCATCGTTTGTGTGTGAAAACAGGCCGAGAAGAAAAAAGGGTCAGCGGCTGTAAACACACACACACACACACACACACACACAAACACACACATGAACACATTTCTAACGTTTAAAGACCGAACACCACGGACACACACAAACATCTCAGTCCCAGACTCCGCCCCCCTGACTGTGTTTGAGTACGGTGTCCACCCGGGGACAAAAAGACAGATGGCTTTGTCCACACACTGTGTGCTGTCAAACAGCAACAGCAGCGCTCGCTCTGACAGTAATCCGCTTTTTTAATTTCCTCTTTATTTCATTCAATAAACACAGAAAACTGCACACGTGTCAGAGTCCTGCTCTCCAGGACTGACTCCGAGGGACAGCCTCAGCCGTCCAGGACTGACTCCGAGGGACAGCCTCTGCCGTCCAGGACTGACTCCGAGGGACAGCCTCTGCCGTCCAGGACTGACTCTGACTCTGAGGGACAGCCTCTGCTCTCCAGGACTGACTCCGAGGGACAGCCTCTGCCGTCCAGGACTGACTCCGAGGGACAGCCTCTGCCGTCCAGGACTGACTCTGACTCTGAGGGACAGCCTCTGCTCTCCAGGACTGACTCTGAGGGACAGCCTCAGCCGTCCAGGACTGACTCTGAGGGACAGCCTCAGCCGTCCAGGACTGACTCTGAGGGACAGCCTCTGCTCTCCAGGACTGACTCTGAGGAACAGCCTCAGCCGTCCAGGACTGACTCTGAGGGACAGCCTCTGCTCTCCAGGACTGACTCTGAGGGACAGCCTCTGCTCTCCAGGACTGACTCTGAGGGACAGCCTCTGCTCTCCAGGACTGACTCTGAGGGACAGCCTCTGCTCTCCAGGACTGACTCTGAGGGACAGCCTCTGCTCTCCAGGACTGACTCTGAGGGACAGCCTCAGCCGTCCAGGACTGACTCTGAGGGACAGCCTCAGCCGTCCAGGACTGACTCTGAGGGACAGCCTCAGCCGTCAGGACGCTCACAGAGTGAATTTCAGCGTCTTTGCTGTGGTTGTCGGTTGTTGGCCCCCAAAGAGCAGAACAAATGATTCAGGAGAACTTTCACACCTGCAGCTGATGAACCTCACACAAGATGATGCATCTGGCACTTTACTGTTTGCAGTGTGTGTGTGTGTGTGTGTGTGTGTGTGTCTGTGTGTATGTGTGTGTGTGTGTGTGTGTGTGTCTGTGTGTGTGTCTGTGTGTGTGTCAGGTCTCTGTCATGACTTTCATAGGAGCTCTTTTACTTTGACACAGTTGTGTTGTAATAGCAGGTGTGAATGTGTTTGGTTTTAGGCACTTTTCACACAGAGGTGTGTTTGTTGTGACCTCAGGACCTCTACGGAGCTGAACGGGCCGCTCTGTGACCGACAGAAATCTGTTCGTCTCGCTGTAACAACCAAAGAGACGTCGACAAAAAAAGGCTGTGCCAACACACACACACACACACACACACACACACACACACACACACACACACACACACACACACACACACACACACACACACACACAGACACAGACACACACACACACACACACACACACACACACACACACAGCCACACAGACACACAGACACAGACATACACACACACACACACACACAGCCACACAGACACACACACAGACACACAGACACAGACACAGACACACACACACACACACAGACATACACACACACACACACACACACACACACACACACACACACACACACACACACACACACGTGTCGAGGCATGTGCTGCTTCGTTCTCTACATGTTAAACGGGCTCCTGTCAGTGACCCACTTCCTGTCTTTTTTTTTGCCGGCTGAAGGAAAAAACAGCGGCGACGAGCCAACAGACGTTTTGAGCGTTGGCGTGTGAGAGAGAGACACGGATGATGTCACATTTCACATCTTCAAGGAGACTTTAGTGCACTCAACCTGCGAGACACTCTGCTGCACACAAAGACTCAAAGAGACAAAGAGACACAGACACAGAGACAAAGAGGTTTATGTAAGTCGCAGGAGGCGAGCATGCAAGGATGTGCTGGTTGTCATGGCAACACAGCTGAGCAGCAAAATGGAGCAGCTGCAGCGCTGACATGTCGTTCCATCACACGCACACAGCGAAGCGTCCACGGGAACCAGTTACAGCGGCCGCATCCCATTTCCTGCCTCTCCCTCCTCACTTTTAATTCACTCTCTCCCTCCTTCTCTCTGTCTTCTCTCCTTCTCTCTGTCTTCTCTCCTCTCTGTCTTCTCTCCTCTGTCTTCTCCTCTGTCTTCTCTCCTCTCTGTCTTCTCTCCTCTGTCTTCTCTCCTCTCTGTCTTCTCTCCTCTCTGTCTTCTCTCCTCTCTGTCTTCTCTCCTCTCTGTCTTCTCTCCTCTCTGTCTTCTCTTCTCTCTGTCTTCTCTCCTCTCTGTCTTCTCTTCTCTCTGTCTTCTCTCCTTCTCTCTGTCTTCTCTCCTCTCTGTCTTCTCTCCTTCTCTCTGTCTTCTCTCCTCTCTGTCTTCTCTCCTTCTCTGTCCTGCTGCTCGATTTCTCTTTTCTTCTTCACTGGATCCTCCTCCTCCTCCTCCTCCCCCTCTGTCCTCCCTCCTCATCCTCCTCCTCCTCCTCTCCCTCTGTCCTTCTTCCTCCTCCTCCTCCCCCTCTGACCCCCCTCCTCCCTCCTCCTCCCCCCACCCTCCTCTCTCCTCCTCCTCCTCTGTCCCCCCGCCCCCTCCTCCCTCCTCTCCTCCCCTCTGTCCCCCTCCTCCTCTCTCCTCCTCCTCCCTCTGTCCCCCTCCTCCTCTCTCCTCCTCCTCCTGTGTCCCCCGCCCCCTCCTCCCTCCTCTCTCCTCCTCCTCCCCTCTGTCCCCCTCCTCCTCTCTCCTCCTCCCCCTCTGTCCCCCTCCTCCTCTCTCCTCCTCCTCCCCCTCTCTCCCCCCTCCCCCTCCCTCCTCCTCCTCTCTGCAGAGCGCCTCCAGCTGAATCATGTCGTTCAGTTTGTGCAGAAACAATTTTTTTTTGTCTTTCTTTGGAGAAAATGCAGACGTCTGAGATTATAAACGAGGAAAAGATCAGCTGTGTGTGAACGATGGACCTGACGGACCTGACGGATCTGATGGACCTGATGGACCTGACGGACCTGACGGACCTGACGGATCTGACGGATCTGATGGATCTGATGGATCTGATGGATCTGATGGATCTGATGGACCTGATGGATCTGATGGATCTGATGGACCTGACGGACCTGATGGATCTGATGGACCTGATGGACCTGATGGATCTGATGGATCTGATGGATCTGACGGACCTGATGGATCTGATGGATCTGACGGACCTGATGGATCTGCTGTGTGTGAACAATGGATGATGGACCTGATGGAGCTGATGGACCTGATGGATCTGATGGATCTGATGGACCTGATAGACCTGATGGATCTGATGGATCTGACGGACCTGATGGATCTGATGGATCTGATGGACCTGATGGACCTGATGGATCTGACGGATCTGACGGACCTGATGGATCTGATGGATCTGACGGACCTGATGGATCTGCTGTGTGTGAACAATGGACCTGACGGATCTGATGGACCTGATGGAGCTGATGGATCTGATGAACCTGATGGACCTGATGGACCTGACGGATCTGATAGATCTGATGGATCTGATGGACCTGATTGATCTGATGGATCTGATGGACCTGACGGATCTGACGGACCTGACGGACCTGACGGATCTGATGGATCTGATGGATCTGATGGACCTGACGGATCTGACGGACCTGACGGACCTGACGGATCTGACGGACCTGACGGATCTGACGGACCTGATGGATCTGATGGACCTGATGGACCTGATGGACCTGATGGACCTGATGGAACTGATGGAACTGATGGACCTGAGGGACCTGATGGACCTGATGGACCTGATGGATCTGATGGACCTGATGGACCTGATGGATCTGATGGACCTGATGGACCTGATGGACCTGACGTTTCTGATGGACCTGATGGAACTGATGGACCTGATGGACCTGATGGACCTGACGTTTCTGATGGACCTGATGGAACTGATGGACCTGATGGAACTGATGGAACTGATGGACCTGATGGACCTGATGGATCTGATGGATCTGACGGACCTGACGGACCTGATGGATCTGATGGACCTGATGGAACTGATGGACCTGATGGATCTGATGGACCTGATGGAACTGATGGACCTGATGGACCTGATGGACCTGATGGAACTGATGGACCTGATGGACCTGATGGATCTGATGGATCTGACGGACCTGATGGACCTGATGGATCTGATGGACCTGATGGAACTGATGGACCTGATGGATCTGATGGACCTGATGGAACTGATGGACCTGATGGACCTGATGGAACTGATGGAACTGATGGACCTGATGGATCTGATGGATCTGATAGAACTGATGGAACTGATGGACCTGATGGACCTGATGGACCTGATGGATCTGATGGACCTGATGGAACTGATGGACCTGATGGACCTGATGGATCTGACGGACCTGACGGACCTGACGGATCTGATGGACCTGATGGAACTGATGGACCTGATGGATCTGATGGACCTGATGGAACTGATGGACCTGATGGATCTGATGGACCTGATGGAACTGATGGACCTGATGGACCTGATGGAACTGATGGAACTGATGGACCTGATGGACCTGATGGACCTGATGGATCTGATGGACCTGATGGAACTGATGGACCTGATGGACCTGATGGAACTGATGGACCTGATGGACCTGATGGACCTGATGGAACTGATGGACCTGATGGACCTGATGGACCTGATGGATCTGATGGATCACGCTAACAAACACGCTGATGTGAAGCAACAGTAATCTTCCCCATTAGCATGCTAACATTAGCTCATGACATGTAACTGGGGCTCATGGGAAAAGTGTAGTTTTCCACGTACAGGACGATAAATCAAAGTTTTGGACAAAATGGAAAGTAGACATGTTGTTGCGCTACATGAAAAGTAAGACTAAAGTCAACAGGGTTAACCCTCCGTTTACCATGAACATTTAAACAAACTGTCATCAGGGTGATCACAGTCCCTGTCCTGCTGCGTGGCGTCTACCTCTGATCCAGGACGGCGTGACTGCGCTGTCTGTCCCTGCTCATGACGTTAACATGGTTTTTCTCTCGTAGGTCACAGATTTTCTAGCACTCGCTGAGTTTGTATTTTCTACATTTGACCACTGATTGAATCGATTAGCAGCTTTGTGACTCTGCTTTGGACCTGCAGCTGGTTTCTCCCGTCTGAGTCCTGTTTGCTGACTCAGTTCTGGTTCTGGTCTCTCTGTCAGCTCTGAGGATAATCAGAAACTCTCAGAGTGAAGTCGTCTTTTCCCCAAAGAGCTGAGACAGACGCTGACACGAGAGGAAATGGCTCCCGGCTGGATCTTAAAGACAATCTTTAAGATTGGATTTCCTTTTCAGGAAAAACTCTCATGTCCAGCACAGAAGCAAGAGGACAGATCAGATGGGAGACAACTCTTCATCAGGGACAAAACACGGCTACTGTCCAACCTCTACTGTCCAACCTCAACTGTCCAGCCTCATCTAAACATTAAAAAAACCTCTACGTCCAACCTCTACTGATTCTCTGAACGACTCACTACATCGTATTTTAGCTGCTCTAGCCCGCCTACTGTTTGCTCCTCCCTCTGCAAGCCACCTTTTGCACCCTTCCTCTCCCACCTCCTCCTCATGCTGCTCTGACTAAATCAGTGTCCTTGTTGTCATGGATACCTGCTCTTATCTGGCTTTGCTGCCTCTCTCCCTGCCTCAGGCTTTCCTAGTACGCACAGGAAGGGCAAGAACGTGTGCTGTTCCTACTTAATGCTTTCCACATAAGCACATGGAAGAGCAGGGGGACCCTAGAACAGAGCCGTACCGCCAAATGGCCCTGACCGAAATGCAGATTTATTGATCTGGTGACTTTAGTGGATCAGAAGCCTTCAAGTATGGACTCAATCTGCAGACGCTTCGCTCCAAAATGAGCCCAAACTCTTCTCTGGAGTCCAGTTTTTAAACCATAATAAAGGAAAAAATGGAAAAAAGAGACAGAAGGTCAGCAAGGTGAGACAGATGGACAGGTAATGAGGAGCAGAGAGAGGAGAGCTGTGTTTTAAGGAGGTCAGAGAAGGAGGACAGCCAGCCGGAACTCAGAGAGACAGACAGCAAAGGACACGTCTCACTGCTTCACACAGCTGCTTTAAAAAAATCCTGAATTTGCATTAAAACACTAGGAGGAGGAGGAGAGAGAGGAGGAGGAGAGAGAGGAGGAGAGAGAGGAGGAAGAGGAGGAGGAGAGAGAGGAGATAGAGGAGGAGGAGAGAGAGGAGGAGAGAGAGGAGGAAGAGGAGGAGGAGAGAGAGGAGGAAGAGGAGGAGGAGGAGAGAGAGGAGGAGAGAGAGGAGGAGAGAGAGAGGAGGAGAGAGAGAGAGGAGGAGAGCGGAGAGGGGAGGAGAGGAGGAGGAAGAGAGAGAGGAGGAGAGAGAGGAGGAAGAGGAGGAGGAGGAGAGAGAGGAGGAGGAGGAGGAGGAGAGAGAGGAGGAGAGAGAGGAGGAGAAGGAGAGAGAGAGAGGGGGAGGAGGAGAGAGAGGAGGAGGGTGAGGAGGAGGGAGAGGAGAGAGAGGAGGAAGAGGAGGAGGAGAGAGAGGAGGAAGAGGAGAGAGGAGAGAGAGAGGAGGAAGAGAGAGGAGAGAGAGGAGAGAGAGGAGAGGAGGAGGAGAGGAGAGAGGAGAGAGAGGAGGAGGAGGAGAGAGAGGAGGAGAGAGAGGAGGAAGAGGAGGAGGAGAGAGAGGAGGAAGAGGAGGAGGAGGGGGAGGAGGAGGAGGAGGAGGAGAGAGAGGAGGAAGAGGAGGAGGAGAGAGAGGAGGAGAGAGAGGAGGAAGAGGAGGAGGGGGAGGAGGAAGAGGAGGAGGAGGAGAGAGGAGGAAGAGGAGGAGAGAGAGAAGGAGAGAGAGGAGGAAGAGGAGGAGGAGAGAGGAGGACGAGGAGAGAGAGGAGGAGAGAGAGGAGGGGAGGAGGAGAGAGAGGAGGAGGAGGAGAGAGGGGAGGGAGGAGGAAGAGGAGGAGGAGAGAGAGGAGGAAGAGGAGGAGGAGAGAGAGGAGGAGGGAGAGAGAGGAGGAAGAGGAGGAGAGAGAGAGAGAGGGAGAGGAGGAGAGGGAGAGGAGAGAGAGAGAGAGAGGAGGAGAGAGAGAGAGAGAGGAGGAGAGAGAGAGAGAGGAGAGAGGAGGGAAGAGGAGAGGAGGAGAGAGAGAGGAGGGAGAGGAGGAAGAGGAGGAGGAGAGAGAAGAGGAAGAGGGGGAGGAGAGAGAGGAGGAAGAGGAGGAGGAGAGAGAGGAGGAGAGAGGAGAGAAGAGGAGGAGGGAGAGTCGGAGAGGAGAAGAGAGGAGGAGAGAGAGGAGGAAGAGGAGGAGGAGAGAGAGGAGGAAGAGGAGGAAGAGGAGGAGGAGGAGAGAGAGGAGGGAGAGGAGGGAGAGGAGGAGAGAGAGGAGAAAGAGGAGGAGGAGAGAGAGGAGGAAGAGGAAAGAGAGGAGGAAGTGGCGAGAGAGGAGGAGAGAGAGGAGGGAGAGGAGGAGGAGAGAGAGGAGGACAAGGAAAGAGAGGAGGAGGAGGAGAGGGAGAGAGGAGGAGGAGGAGGAGGAGAGAGAGAGAGAGGAAGAGGAGGAGGAGAGAGAGGAGTGAGAGGAGGAGAGAGAGGAGAAAGAGGAGGAGGAGAGAGAGGAGGAAGAGGAGGAGGAGGAGAGAGAGGAGGAGAGAGAGGAGGGAGAGGAGGAAGAGGAGGAGGAGAGAGAAGAGGAAGAGGAGGAGGAGAGAGAGAGAGAGAGAGGAGGAGAGAGGAGGAGAGGAGAGAGGAGGAGAGAGGAGAGAGAGGAGGAGAGAGAGAGGAGGAGGGAGAGAGAGGAGAGAGGGGAGGAGGGAGAGAGGAGAGAGAGAGAGAGGAGAGGAGGAGGAGAGAGAGAGGAGGAGGAGGAGGAGGAGAGAGAGGAGGAGAGAGAGGAGGAAGAGGAAAGAGAGGAGGAGGAGGAGAGAGAGGAGGTGGAGAGAGAGGAGGAGAGAGAGGAGGAGAGAGAGGAGGGAGAGGAGGAAGAGGAGGAGGAGAGAGAAGAAGGAAGAGGAGGAGAGAGGAGGAAAAGGAAAGAGAGGAGGGAGAGGAGGAGAGAGAGGAGGAGAGAGAGGAGGGAGAGGAGGAAGAGGAGGAGGAGAGAGAGGAGAGAGAGGAGGAAGAGGAGGAGGAGAGAGAGGAGGAGAGAGAGGAGGAAGAGGAAAGAGAGGAGGAGGAGAGAGAGGAGAGAGAGGAGGAGGAGGAGGAGAGAGAGGAGGAAGAGGAAAGAGAGGAGGAGGAGGAGGAGAGAGAGGATGAGGAGGAGAGAGAGGAGGAAGAGGAGAGAGGGGATGAGGAGGAGAGAGAGGAGGAAGAGGAGCTGGAGGAGGAGAGAGAGGATGAGGAGGAGAGAGAGGAGGAAGAGGAGCTGGAGGAGGAGAGAGAGGATGAGGAGGAGAGAGAGGAGGAAGAGGAGCTGGAGGAGGAGAGAGAGGATGAGGAGGAGAGAGAGGAGGAAGAGGAGCTGGAGGAGGAGAGAGAGGATGAGGAGGAGAGAGAGGAGGAAGAGGAGCTGGAGGAGGAGAGAGTTGGGTGTGATGAGGAGAAACATCTGAAACATCTGAAGCGATTCAGTCTTCATGGTGCTGAGACTCACCCGGTCATGTGACCCGGTCATGTGACCCGGTCACGGGTGGATCACCACGTGGGCAGAGCGGGCAGGTGTCCGTGTCCGTGTCCGTGTCCGTGGCGAACAGGAGTCCGTGGCCTTAATATTTATTGTTCGTATTATATTTTCTGAGTCTTGTTGCCGTTCGTGTTTTTTCAGGAACTACACACTATTTCATTATTTAAAGGAAGGAGCGCTGACTGTGACCGACTGCTGTTATGAGTCATAATGTCAGTAAAGTTCACATTTTGTTGAATGTTTTAGCTGTTAGGATTGTTCGGACCACAACGAGCAACAGAAAAATAAAACGTGCTGTGTGGTTTTGGGTTGGTGCTATTGTGCAACCAAACTCTGTATGCATGCGGAGCGTACACGCACTACGCGTGTAATATTTGCGTGTGTAGGCAGGGGTCCAAGGCGAGTTTGTGTCCAGGGCCCACGGTCATGATTATCCTTCTATGGACTTGGTCACGTGACTTTATGTGACATTTCATTTCATGAAGGCGGACAGTAAACATTAGGCGTTTTATTTTAATGATCGCCGAAGAAATGCAAACAAAGTGTCTTTTATTCATTCATTTTTAGTTTTGAGTTGGAGTTTATTACAGAAAGATTTTCATTTTTATTGTAAATGCATATTGGTTCAAAATATCAGTTATTGGTCTCATTAATTATTAACAAGTATTGTCCCTGAAAAACCAACATCAGTCGACCCCAATAGAAACTGTCACGTTCAGATCAGTGCCCGAAAATGTCCACAGACGGAGAGAGCAGTGAGCTCCTGACGCTCCGACATCAGCCACCAGATAACACAGACGATCAATGGCTGTTATTGTGTACAAATATAACAGACGATCAATGACTGTTATTGTTTACAAATATAACAGACGATCAGTGACGGTTATTGTTTACAAATATAACAGACGATCAGTGACGGTTATTGTTTACAAATATAACAGACGATCAGTGACGGTTATTGTTTACAAATATAACGGACGATCAGTGACGGTTATTGTTTACAAATATAACAGACGATCAGTGACTGCTATTGACAGGTGATGTCATTGAAATTGTTTACAAACAGCTGCTGACACGTATGTTATATATCACACTAGAGGCCCACTCTGATTTGTTCAACCTCTTTAGTTTCCGTGATGCCGGCATGCTGTCTAAAATCCCACACATGATGCCGCCATCTGATTGGTTCTGTGTGATTGTACTGTGCGTTACTCTGTGTGTGTGTGTGTGTGTGTTTCCATGATGTAGTCATGAAATCTAAAATGGAAACAAACTGCAGTTGGTGCTCAAAGCTTCACTTAATTGCATCAAGCTGCAGAACACACACACACACACACACACACACACACACACACACACACACGCACATGCAGGCACATATGCGCACACACACACACACACACATACACGCAGACACACATGCAGACACACACACACACACACAGATGCACACACAGATGCACATGCAGACACATGCGCACACACACACACACACACACACACACACATACACACATGCAGACACACACACACACAGATGCACACACAGATGCACATGCAGACACATGCGCACACACACACACACACACACACACACACACACACACACACACACACACACACACACACACACACACACACACACACAGATGCACATGCAGACACATGCGCACACACACACACACATACACGCAGACACACATGCAGACACACACACTTACACACACACACAGATGCACATGCAGACACATATGCGCACATACACACGCAGACACACACGCAGACACACATGCAGACACACACACACACACACACACACACACACACACACACACAGAGCAGTGAGTTGGCTCTGCAGAGTTGTTTCCATTCTGGCGAGTGTTTTAACGTGACTCACTCTGTTTCTCGTCTGTTTTGTTTTTCTGTGTTGAATCAAACTAAAGTCTCAGAGTTCAGGACATCTCCTTTGGTGTCAGCTGGGTCTGATCAGCCCAATGAGTTACTGATTGTTTTTTTTCAATCAGTTATTGGATGCTGTAAAAAGGGGGTGTGGTGTCATGATTGACAGCCGTGTGAGCCAATTGGTGTGCGGCTCGCTGTCATCCCTCCATCAGCAGCGGCGGCAGGTTAATGCTGCTGCGTGTGTGATGATCGAGGACGTTAGCTGAGCTGAAACTCTGCAGCTCCTGACCTTTGACCCCCACCTACATTCAGCAGCAGCCAACTGATGTGACGGACGTCCGACTGCAGTTTGAGTCTGAACGCAGCGCACACAGGAAGTGTGTGTGTGTTTGCATTCAGCCTGCGCAGAAACTTTTCCTCATAAAACTTTGTTGTAAAAAAAAAAAAAAGAAGAAAATAAGATGCTGAGCATTTCGAAATGTTCCAGAGAGGAAGAACTCTGACGGCGTCTCGTCCCTCAGCACTTAACGTCCCGCCATCTGACTGCAGAATATTTTTATCTCTGATTTCACGTCGAAGGAAATATTTTTTAACACGAGTGGCTGATTTTTTAAAATTTCTTTTTCTAGATTAACCTGTAGACTGTCTCTGCTTCGTTTTCACTGGCTTCAGTCTCAACACATAGTGTCCTCACGTCTCTGCGGTCTGAAGGACTCACTCATCCTCTGACATGGACGCAGCACTCACGCGCTCTGCTGAAAACACTGATCCAGACAAAACTAATACTCTCCCACCAGACTTCAGGAGCTGAGTTTGTGGTGATTTCAAGAAAAAATCATACTGCTGTCAGAACACTAACCCTTTCCTAATCATAATGAACACCAGGGGGTTTTAACCCTTTGAAAACTCAGAAAATTGGACATAAGCAACTTAAGATGGTTCGTGTTGGTGTTGGCGCTTTGTGTTGGTGTGAGTGCTTCGTGTTGGTGTTGGCGCTTTGTGTTGGTGTGAGTGCTTCGTGTTGGTGTTGGCGCTTCGTGTTGGTGTTGGCGCTTTGTGTTGGTGTGAGTGCTTCGTGTTGGTGTTGGCGCTTTGTGT
The DNA here is from genome assembly GCF_026936395.1 of Plectropomus leopardus. Classification (NCBI taxonomy): domain Eukaryota; kingdom Metazoa; phylum Chordata; class Actinopteri; order Perciformes; family Serranidae; genus Plectropomus; species Plectropomus leopardus. Next base: position 37,777,305 of record NC_142186.1, on the reverse strand, counting down.
TGGTGTTGGCGCTTTGTGTTGGTGTGAGTGCTTCGTGTTGGTGTTGGCGCTTTGTGTTGGTGTGAGTGCTTCGTGTTGGTGTTGGCGCTTCGTGTTGGTGTTGGCGCTTTGTGTTGGTGTGAGTGCTTCGTGTTGGTGTTGGCGCTTTGTGTTGGTGTGAGCGCTACTTGGCTGTGCGGATGCTTCATGTCGTACCTGCAGAAGACGCCCATGCCCTCCAGCAGGTAGCACTGTCCGCCGTTGAAGCAGTAGTTGGGCAGCGTGTCGCAGGGCGAGCGGCAGCTTCCGTTCACCATCTGATAGCCGACGCGACATCCGCCCATCCCGTCCGACCCGTCCACTGGTGCAGCCGCCGGAGGAGCTGCCACAGGGACATTTGGTACCGGGACTCCTATCCCGGGGATGAAGGAGCCAGAGCCCGGGGCCCGGGGCCTGGAGCGCAGCCGCGGGTCTTCGTCACCCTCGTAGGCATCAGTTGTGGTGCTGTAGGTGTACTCGTCCGCGGTCGGGGACACACCGTCCTCGTAGGGGGTGAGGTAGTCGTAGTTGTCCGGCATAGCCCAGGAGGTCGGGTCGCCGCCCTGCAGTTCGTGGGCCAGTGATGAAGGAGAGGGCGGGGCCAGGTTGAGGCCGTGCCCATGAGAGGAGGGGTCGAAGAAGTCGACGTGGAGGACGTCAGGGTTGGAGGGGTTGGTGGGGGCTGCGGGCTGGGCGGCGGCGGTGGTGGTGGTGAAGAAGCGGTCCAAGTCAAACACGGCCGTGTCCTTGTCGTGGATCCAAGGTGGGTCGGTGTGCGGCAGATGCTCCTCCTCCTCCTCGCTCTCCATGATGTCCGGTCTACGTGGGTTGCCAGGCAGCAGGTGCTCCGTCTCGGCCGAATCCGGGCTGAGCTGAGGCGGGGCCGCTGCACCCACTTCCTCCAGTGCGGGGCTCATAGTCTCACCCAACATGCCGCTGCTCTGCTCGTCCTCATCCCCACCGCGGGGGATCCGACCCGCCCTTTGGGTCACAGAGTCCGGACTGGCCGAGCTGCTCGTCCCAGTTACCGTGGCAATGTCCTCGTTGACCTTAACAGGCCCTTCATCCTCGGTCATTAGGGTGGTGACATTGGTCGCAGCGTCCGTCTCGGTGGCGTTGGTCTCAATGACATTTCCTACAAACACAGAAAATAGTTTCTGAGTGCGAAGTTTTTTTCACATCTTTCAGCTTTTGAACTGATCCCAAACTGTGAACCAGGAAGGTGTGAATGACTCAGCCATGGAAATCAACAGTGAAAACCACCACCAGAACACACAAGTCTTCCTTCTCTTAAAGACAGACAGAAGAGAGACACACAGGTAAGAAAACCTCAGCAAATGGAAAGACGTGAAAAGTGTTTCATTGGAAAAAAGACAATCGATCGGCTTGGGAAAAACTTCAGCTCTCAGTTTGTGGAGCGGCGAGCTCGTTACGGAAAAGCAGCAGATTATTCTTACACTTTTCCACAAATCAGATAGAGACATTTTAAGCCAGAAAATACTCGCTAAGCGAAAATGAATAAAATATCTATTAATTCCATGAATCTTTGTCTTAATTCCACTTGTGGAACAATCATGCTCCACGTTTGGGAACTACAGTTCCCATAATTTAGGGGCTTTGAAGGTGAAAATAGGAAGTGAAATGTTTCATCTGTGCCATGTTGAGAATCAGCTGTCAGCGTCAGAGGATGGTGGAAGATCTGAAAACTTAAAAACCTTCTCAGTCTTTCTGTTTCTGAACGCTGAACTTTGTCGATGATGAAGAGCTCAGAAAGTCTGAGTCAACCTGAATCTGAAGTCATGTGGAGCATTAATTGCTCAAGAAACAGGAAGTACAGCTCCAACTGGAGAAAAGTGATCTCACAGAAACCGCCTCGACAGCAGGAGATGCGGCGACCGTCACCACGAAAAAAACAGATGAACTGGTGACCGGCAGCGCTCCTCACTGTGACACTTCAGCTTACTGCAGCTAAAAGTCTGAATGGTGCAGGAGAGGGGCTGCTGGACGTTTGTATCTGGACTGTAAATATCAGTTCGCCCTCTGCTCACAGATTTTCCAGCCCCACCCAGCCGTGGTGCACGGCCACGCTCTGACATCACCAGCTCCGGTCTTTATGGAGTCTGCCATTAAAGCGAATGAGAAGGAGCCGGATTGGCTGTGGACTCATCCTCCGCTTGATTACTTCATCCGAGGGCGGCTCGCTGACTCAAGCTGCTTTATGGCCGCTCCCCGTTTGGATTAAAGGAATAATACACTAATGTAGTTGAATGGCGAGGAGCTGGGATTAGGGATTACGGGGTCAGAGGAGGATTTGGGAGACTTAGGGGTGCCCTGTGTGGGGGGCGATGTCTCGACGGTCGAGAGAAAGCTGTAAACCTATGAAGACCGTTCCATCGCTCAAAAAGACTCCTGCGCCGTTTTATCTGCAGGAAGCAAAAAAACCTGACAGGATTTGTTGAGATTCATCTTTTTAAAGTTTCCTAAACAGAGTGAACAGTGGACCGCCATCGAGTCTGTGCAGACACTGGGGATGTTTCCACGGCAACAGCTCTTATATCAAACTTTTGTTGTGATTTGGCCTTTGTGTCACACGACGGCAGCGTTTTGGGGGTCTGAAAACACAAACTTTTGAAACTAAGTTCCAGAGTGTAATCTTAAGGAAACGCCACCCCTTCTGTCGCCATGGAAACTGGTTATTAACACTGTTGCTTCTTGTGCGTTCGCCATCGTCTTCTTGTTTGTTTATACTCAACTCTCTGTAGAAGACTGCCTTTATGAGCAGGTGCCTGGTCTTCTTCTATGGTGTGTCATTACAATGTTACACCGCCAGGTACTGGCCTGGCGGGCAGACTGCAGCGATTTCAGTTTTTGTGGATCCGTGAACACGAGGATTGTTCTCACAGTGTTTTCATGTGAACGCAGATTATTTTTTTTAAACGCGAAGGAAAGACTTTTCATTCTAACTCATTTAAACGTGACCACAGTCTCAGAAAGTCCCAGGCGGGGCCTCAGCTGCTCCGACATCAACTCTAATGAAACTCCCGCCGCATCAGAAAACTTGCAGTTGCTGCAGTCACAGGCGTCATCGGCACAACCAGGACCAAGACCACGATCAGAGCGAGCGGGGGGTACAGTATCAGTGCAGCCACAGCACGAGCACAGCCAAAGGCAGGATCACAGCACCAGCACAGATATCACCACAATCAAATGTGATTTTCTGAAAATTTTGTCTGAAATGTTTTTTGATGGAAAAAAGGATTACAAGGAGCTGGAATAAAATGACTTGTTTATGAAAACACATCTGTACTTCATTTTGATGGATTAATTGTTTATATATTCAAAACAAAATATTCCGGGGTTCCTGACAGATTAGTGAATATGATCAAAAATGCTGGTGCAGACTAGCAACTTAATAATATTAATACTCTGGAGGGGAGAAGTGTTAAAGGAACCAGTTTTAATTCACAGGGCGATTTTATGTTTTTAAATTTAACAAAAAGAGGGGTGGAGCTAACACACTGCCCTGTGGGACGCCACATTTTCGTGGTGGTGCTCAGAACATTTGATTTACATCCATCACTTGTTCTCTGTCCCCCACAGAGGACGCTGTGCAGATGTCTCATCAGGATTTACAGTGAGAAACCATCAACACTGTTTGCTGGTGTGATCAGTCGGGCAGAATGAGATTTTCGGAACCCAGATTTAATGCCGAGGATTGTGTGAGGATTATAATGGTCATCTTATGTGACCCTTTGTGACCTCTGATCACAGGACGGAGACACTGGCATCATGTCATCATTTTCTTTTTTTATGACCAAAACATTTCTACTGTTTTTATGGTTAATATCATCATTTTCTGTGTGTGCAAACGATCTTCTCTCCCTTTGAGTTTGTGAGGAAATGTTTTGTGTTCAGTTTATGATTTGGGTTATTGACTTGTTAAAATCTGATGGAATCAGGACCTGTTGTTTTGGAAGTCTGCTCAGTTGCTCAATTGAAGCAAACACATCAGCTGTTCAGGAAACGTATTCACCAATGCATTGGCTGTAGTTGCACAGTAATTATTTAAACTGTTACTCTGACTTTGTCTCATGTTTTTTCTCGAGTTTTTTATATTCATTTCTCGGCCTTTTGTTTCCAAAGCAAGTCTGAGGGAAAAAGTCTTTACTTGATATTGTAGTTCATTTTTAATCAATGAATCCTTTTTATGATTTTTTTTTAATGAGGATTGAGATCCTGTTAAATGGAATTAAACTGCGTTAAAATAATGAACATTAAATCTCTGTCTGCATCACAGCATGATGGACACACTGCTGTTTAATAAGCAGCAGAATTAAAGGTCCTTCGTCATGTCTGCGTGAATATGAGGACAAATGATCTACACTGTTTAACAATCAAATGATCAATGAGCCTTTAAAAACATGGGAAGATGATCAGCAAATTAAGAAGAAATTACCCCAAAATTTGCAATAAATTTGTTAAAAAAGGAAATTATCTGAAGATATGTTCATAAAAAAATGTAATAATTTTGTTATGTAGTTTTAAATATGAAATTATGATAATTGTAACAATAGTTTTCTGGACATTTTTCCCTGCCTTTTTAAAACTAATTTTGTTGCTAATATTTGGGATACTTTTGCCAGGTTGAACCTTCTTTTTTTCCTGTGATGTTTTCATGAAGAAATCAAAGAGTTCAGAGGTTTTCATGTTTGTGAACTCTGAAACTGGTGCTGATGCGGGTTTCAAAGGGTTAATATTCAGTGTTATCTTTACGTGGTGCTTGGTCATCTTGTTTAAGGCGACATGTCTTCGAGGTCCGATCACATGACCACGTGTTCCCGGTCCGGTGTAAGGAGATTTGGTAAACAACCGACACCAAATGGCCTGAGTGAGGATATCTGTGAGGATCTGAAGATAAGCTCTGATCCACATTAATCTCTAAATGTTTCCTCCATTTACACAGACGGCACTTTATAACTTAATACCACCTCCAGTTTAATGAGGGGACGTCTGACCGCCACACACACGAGGGCCCTGAACACAGCCGCCATCAGTGACCTCGGCGCTGATAAAACCACCTCCGGGCCGCTTCTGCTCCGATCAAACCAGAGAAACACTTTAACTCCAAATCCTCCACAGAAACAGCCGACGTGTCGACTTATAAGGATCCTCAATCAAACATCTGTCACAAACACACTGATCCTGCAGCACGGTCCGGGTCTGACTGATCCTGCAGCACGGTCCGGGTCTGACTGATCCTGCAGCACGGTCCGGGTCTGACTGATCCTGCAGCACGGTCCGGGTCTGACTGATCCTGCAGCACGGTCCGGGTCTGACTGATCCTGCAGCACGGTCCGGGTCTAACTGATCCACTCAGACCAGCACAAAACTTTCTGTCCAGGCAACAAAGTCTACCTCACAAATTAACATGGCAGGACTCGCTGAGGTCCAGTACTCCATAGGAGTACTACAGTCTGTGCAGTACTCTGTGGGAATACTACAGTTTGTGCAGTACTCTGTAGGAGTGCTACAGTCTGTGCAGTACTTGGTGAAAATACTACAGTCTCTGCAATACTCAATGGGAGTACTACAGTCTGTGCAGTACTTGGTGGAAATACTACAGTCTCTGCAGTACTCCAGCCAGAAATACTACAGCCTGCCTATGTCACGGTGTGATGACATCATCAGGAGGCGTGCGACAGCCGGCTTCAGTTTGTTTGAGGCCGAGGTCGCTCTGAGGCTAATCCCTCCAGAACTCCCACAATCCTCTGCTGTTTAACACTTTAACTGAGCAACACGCCACACACGCCAAAACACACACACACACACACACACACACACACACACACACACACACACACACACACGAAGCTGACAGCAGTACGCTCATTAACTGACAGTTTGTTTGGGTGAATTTCCTCCTGATGAGACAGATACAGAGACAGACACAGAGACAGAGACAGGGACACAGAGGACAATAGAACAGGGAGAAGGGACACATTATGATAGAAACAAGAAAAAGAGAAAAAGACAAACAGAGATGGATGATAAAAAAAAACAGGAGGACACCTCAGCAGTGTCCGTCTGTCTGTCCCTGTCCTGTCTGTCCATCTCTGAGCTCCTGGTCTCTGTTTCTCTGCCTCGTTAGCCTAATTGGATTAATGAGAAGGAAACTTTTGACAGACAGCTGGTTTCAGAGCAGCGTGGCGTCTCTGGGGACGCTCGAGACACAACAGCTGGATGCTCTACAGTTACTGTGGGACATCTTCGGTCCACGCAGAGAGACGTCCCGAGTCTCCATCAGTTAAAGTGTCAGCTGTGACGTCACATGACGCATAAAAACATCACGCATCTTCTGTCGATCACACGATCAGACGAGATGAAGAGTGAGAAGAACATTTTTCTCTCCTGGCTCTGAATTCTGATGGACGTCGTGTCAACAGACGAGTGTTTGAGTCTGTGTGGACACTTCAGGCCCCAGCTGTCCTCAGATGGACACATTGGTCCTCAGGCTGCAATGTTCTCTGATATTTTCTCTGAATTTACTGCTCAGAGAAAAAGACGGGTTTAGTGCCCTGTGCAAAGACTCTGACGCATGAACAAGGACGCAGACATGACGTCAAAAACGAACTTCTGCAAGAGTAAAACTGATGTAGGCTACTGTTTGATAAACTAACATAACGTGATTTCAGGGAAAAATAATGAAATATTAAAAGTAAAAGTCCACACGCAAAAAGGTAAAATACATTAAAAAAATCAGAATAAATAAAAAAGCAGCGTGTCCTTATACAAACAGTTTTTATGAGAAGCTGAAATCATGAAATGTTTTTGGAATAAAAAGTAACTTCAGGATGAAAGAAATTGTCACATATTAATTTTCTAATTAATGGACTGATTGTTTCAGCTGCACAGCTGTATATTTTCATATTTTTGGGAGGGCTCAGGACGAGTCAGGGTCAAGTTCAGGACGAGTCAGGGCCAGTACAGGACGAGTCAGGGTCGGTTCAGGATGAGTCAGGGCCAGTACAGGACGAGTCAGGGTCGGTTCAGGACGAGTCAGGGTCGGTTCAGGACGAGTCAGGGTCAAGCTCAGGACGAGTCAGGTCAGGACGAGTCAGGGCCGGTTCAGGACGAGTCAGGGTCAAGCTCAGGACGAGTCAGGTCAGGACGAGTCAGGGCCGGTTCAGGACGAGTCAGGGTCAAGCTCAGGACGAGTCAGGGCCGGTTCAGGACGAGTCAGGGCCGGTTCAGGACGAATCAGGGCCGGTTCAGGACGAGTCAGGGCCGGTTCAGGACGAATCAGGGCCGGTTCAGGACGAGTCAGACGAGTCAGGGTCTCAGACTCCGTGTGGGTCCAGGACAGAAAAACTGATGTAATAAAAGAGTCTTTGTTTGTTTCCCTCCGTTACAAGAAGATAATCAAACTCTGTGTGTGTGTGTGTTTGTGTGTGTGTGTGTGCGTTTGTGTGTGTGTGTGTGTGTGTGTGTGTGTGTGTGTGTGTGTGTGTGTGTGTGTGTGCGCCAGTATAACACAGTGGTAATTGGGGTGGATTCCAGCTCGTCTGGCGGAGGGTGTGGACGGTCATAATGAGAGCAGTTTGGCTTGTCTCTTGTTTTTCTGTGTGTGTGTGTGTCAGGCTGATTATGTGGGGGTGATGGGGCCCCGGGGCCCAGTGCTGCTAGCCTCGGGCCTTTTGTTTAACCCCGATCAGTGATGGGGGGGGGGGGCTTCCCGGAGGACTCTGATTGGCTGTGACAGACTGTAAAGAGGACCCTGATTGGTTGTGACAGCTACGGCCCGCCAGACAGTTTTTCTGGCCCAGACAGGAGGGGGACAGGGAGAGACTGGAAACAAGTAAACAAAAGCTTCAAGGCTCCCGTAGAAACAATAATGAGGGCTTAATTCATGTAATTACATAACATCCAAAATCCCACCACACTAAGCTGTCATCACACCTGAGACACCTGACCACACCTGGATACAGGATTTCATCTGCCAAAGACAACAGCTGGATGATGAAGCGAGAGCTCCTCTTTTCAGCTCAGTGGAGGAAGTTATCTGGCTAACGTTAACGATGTTTGTTTTTCATGTTAATCTCTGATGTTAAAATCAGACTGAGGGAAGTGTGCTGCGGTCTGACGAGTCCACGTTCCAGACTGCTGCTGGACACCATGGACCTCACATCACCAGGCTGAGGAGGAAAAGGACCGTCCACACTGTTACCAGCTCACATTAGTGACAGCTTTAAAGACAGTATGTTTCTTTTCCCCTTTAACAGTGTTGGCATTAAACACACCGGAGAGATGACTCTTACAGTGTAAACACACCGGAGAGATGACTTCTTACAGTGTAAACACACCGGAGAGATGACTTCTTACAGTGTAAACACACCGGAGAGATGATTTAATTACGGTTTCTGAAAACGGTGGTGAGCGGCTCGCCGGAGCCCAGTGAACGAAGATGATGCAGAGTGAGTGAGACTCTTTAACTCATTCTCATTGATTTTAGCTTTAAACACCTGAAGCTCAAGAGAACCACACACACACACACACACACACACACACACAGACACACACAGACACCTCACACACACACACACACACACACACACACACACACACACACACACACACAGAGACACCTCACACACACACACACACACACACACACACACACTCCCTGAGTGATGAGTAAGACACGAGGCTTTTTATCTTAAGTCAACATTGCTCATCGCAAAGCTCTGCATTGATTTTACACCAGCAGCTCTCGCCTCCTCCTGCTCTCACTCCTTATCTCCTCTCCTCCCACTCCTCCTCTCTCCTCCTCCTTTCTTCTTCTCTCTCTCTCCTCCCCTCTCTCCCCTCCTCTCCTCCTCCCACTCCTTCTCATCTCCTCTCTTCTCCCCTTCTCTCCTCCTCCTCTCCTCTTTCTCTAGCATTTCGGTCTCTTTTTTTCCCACATAAATCTTTTCATTTCTGACTCCACAGGTGGTGGGATGGTGGAAGGATGTGTTGCCATGGAAACGGTCTTGATGGCGATGCAAAAACCCGTGCATCCGTGCATCCCCACACGAAACACACACACTCCTGCACACACAGAACACACACACTCCTGCACACATGAAACACACACTCCTGAACACACAAAACACACACACCTCTGCACATATGAAACACACTCCTGCACACATGAAACACACACTCCTGCACACACAAAAAACACACACTCCTGCACATATAAAACACACACTCCTGCACACATGAAACACACACTCCTGCACACACAAAACACACACACTCCTGCACATATAAAACACACACTCCTGCACACATGAAACACACACTCCTGCACACATGAAACACACACACTCCTGCACACACGAAACACACACTTCTGCACACATGAAACACACACTTCTGCACACATGAAACACACACACCCCTGCACACACAAAACACACACACCTCTGCACATATGAAACACACACTCCTGCACACATGAAACACACACATTCCTGCACACACGAAACACACACATTCCTGCACACACGAAACACACACTCCTGCACACATGAAACACACTTCTGCACACACAAAACACACACTTCTGCACACATGAAACACACACTCCTGCACACATTAAACACACACACTCCTGCACACATGAAACACACACACTCCTGCGCACATTAAACACACACACATACACACACACACCTCATAATGTGTTATTTTTTAGTTAAAAATGTCCTCTGTGTGTGAGAGCGTGTGTGAGAGCGTGTGTGAGAGTGTATGTGAGAGCGTGTGTGAGAGCGTGTGTGAGAGCGTGTGTGAGAGTGTGTGTGAGAGCATGTGTGAGAGTGTGTGTATGCATGTCAAGTGCATGTATACTGTATGTGTGCGTTCATGCATGTACGCAGCCGTTTTTTTTTCTCCCTTTTGACCTGATTTTCGATGAGTCAATTAAAATGCAAGTGTGCAATAATGTGTACACACACACACACACACACACACACACACACACACACACACACACACAATCCTCCAATCTGTCTCTCTTACACTCTGCTTTTTAACTAGTTAGGACACTACTACAGTAGCTAGGACAGTACTGCAGCAGTTAGGTCAGTACTACAGTATCTAGGACAGTACTGCAGCAGTTAGGTCAGTACTACAGTATCTAGGACAGTACTGCAGCAGTTAGGTCAGTACTACAGTATCTAGGACAGTACTGCAGCAGTTAGGTCAGTACTACAGTAGCTAGGACAGTACTACAGCAGTTAGGTCAGTACTGCAGTAGTTAGGACAGTATTACAGTAGTTAGAACAGCACTAGAGCAGTGAGGACTACACTAGAGCAGTTAGGACAGTACTACAATAAGACAGTACTACAGCAGTTAGGTTGGTACTACAGCAGTTAAAACAGTATTACAGTAGTTAGAACAGCACTAGAGTAGTGAGGACTACACTAGAGCAGTTAGGACAGTACTACAATAAGACAGTACTACAGCAGTTAGGTTGGTACTACAGCAGTTAAAACAGTATTACAGTAGTTAGGACAGTACTACAGTAGTTAGAACAGTGCTACAGTAGTGAGGATAGTACCATCCAGGTACTTTGACTGGAGCTCAGAGGTTCCTGTGGGCAGTAACGGACCTTGGCTGAGGTCGGGGGAAGGTGAACCACAACATATTCACATTTCAGCAGCTCGAACCCGTAATGTTTTTTTACTTTGTTGTGATAACTGGACTCTACAGCGGACATCTCCGACGTGTCCTTTAAGTTCAGCCCTCTTTTTAACGGCTGTTGTGGCCTCCTTTTACTTATCAGACAGAAGAAAAGCCATCTGAACTCCGCGTCCTTCACGTCTCACAGCAGCTCTTCGCTCGGCTCATGGCCCCAAACACAACAGCTGGCTGCAGCGTCAGAACGACAGCTCACGCCAAACAACACATTACAGTCCTCTGGACTCACTGCTGTGGTCGCTCTGGACTCACTGCTGTGGTCGCTCTGGACTCACTGCTGTGGTCGCTCTGGAGTCATGCTCTGGTCGCTCTGGAGTCACTGCTGTGGTCGCTCTGGAGTCACTGCTCTGGTCGCTCTGGAGTCACTGCTGTGGTCACTCTGGAGTCACTGCTCTGGTCGCTCTGGACTCACTGCTGTGGTCGCTCTGGAGTCACTGCTGTGGTCGCTCTGGAGTCACTTCTCTGGTCGCTCTGGAGTCACTGCTGTGGTCGCTCTGGAGTCACTGCTCTGGTCGCTCTGGACTCACTGCTGTGGTCGCTCTGGAGTCACTGCTCTGGTCGCTCTGGAGTCACTGCTGTGGTCGCTCTGGAGTCACTGCTCTGGTCGCTCTGGACTCACTGCTGTGGTCGCTCTGGACTCACTGCTGTGGTCGCTCTGGAGTCACTGCTCTGGTCGCTCTGGAGTCATGCTCTGGTCGCTCTGGAGTCACTGCTCTGGTCGCTCTGGACTCACTGCTCTGGTCGCTCTGGACTCACTGCTCTGGTCGCTCTGGAGTCACTGCTGTGGTCGCTCTGGAGTCACTGCTGTGGTCGCTCTGGAGTCACTGCTGTGGTCGCTCTGGAGTCGGGGGGGTTTGGGTTGGAGGTGATTGCTTCACACAGATCGTCTTTCGTGCAAACATCACCTTCAGATCACAGACACCAGAACCTCACGGCCATCTTTGATTTGGCCGTCTTCATTTACTCTGCTCTCAGCCATTTTGTCTTTGTGTGTGTGTGTGCGTGCGTGCGTGCGTGCGTGTGTGCGATGGGAGGACTGAATGCTAATGTGACCGTCTGCAGTAGAAGAAGAGGAACGAGCACCGGCAGACGGAGAGAGGAGCTCGAGCATGAACTCAGTGACTCGCTTCACCAAGGACACACTGATGCAGAACACTGACAGAACACAGAGAGAACACAGAGAGAACACTGACAGAACACTGACAGAACACAGAGAGAACACTGACAGAACACAGAGAGAACACAGAGAGAACACTGACAGAACACAGAGAGAACACAGAGAGAACACTGACAGAACACAGAGAGAACACTGACAGAACACTGACAGAACACAGAGAGAACACTGACAGAACACAGAGAGAACACTGACAGAACACTGACAGAAAACAGAGAGAACACAGAGAGAACACAGACAGAACACAGAGAGAACACTGACAGAACACAGAGAGAACACAGAGAGAACACTGACAGAACACAGAGAGAACACAGAGAGAACACAGACAGAACACTGACAGAACACTGACAGAACACAGAGAAAACACAGAGAGAACACTGACAGAACACAGAGAGAACACAGACAGAACACTGACAGAACACAGACAGAACACAGAGAGAACACTGACAGAACACAGAGAGAACACTGACAGAACACAGACAGAACACAGAGAGAACACTGACAGAACACAGACAGAACACAGAGAGAACACTGACAGAACACAGAGAGAACACTGACAGAACACAGAGAGAACACAGACAGAACACAGAGAGAACACTGACAGAACACAGAGAGAACACTGACAGAACACAGAGAGAACACTGACAGAACACAGAGAGAACACAGTCACACCTTTACAGCATAAAGACAGCTGCCATGACTGTCAGAGAAACCGGTGAAAGTCAACGTACTTCAGATGTTCTCCAGTTCCATGTTTCCTTCACACACACACACACACACACACACACACAGAACAACGCCGACTCAGCACTGCTAAGACACGAAGAAAGAACACAACCTGAAGGATAATTGTTCGGTCTTTGAGCCGGAGACAAAGAAGCAGCTCGTCGCTGTCAGAGTGCTGCTGCCCAAACTTTGGAAGGTTGTTCAATGACGTCCCACACCTGCGGAGAAAACACCTGGACGCCGACAGCGACACTGAACACCTGTCACACCTGTGAGTCAGAGCGGACGCTGAAGCGTGAACTGAGATGGCAAATATATAAAATACGCCTGAAAGAAACATATCAAGTTGGGGAAAAAAATCCCGTTTATTGCCAAAAAGTTTCTCCTCTGCCATGAGGTGACTGTAAAAGACATATTTGTCCAAACTGCAGTGGAAACACTTTTAAGTCTTTTCTAGGTCACATAACGCTGTGAGGTCACATAACGCTGTGAGGTCACATGACGCTGTGAGGTCACAGGAACTGGCTCCCTCATGATGCAGCAGGAGCTACAAGAGCTGTTGCATCACATAACTCTGAAAAAGTTTTTCACCCACAATTCCTCTGTGAAATCGTGGACTACATCTCCCAGAAATCCCTCATGCGTGTCTGCTCCCATGTATAAGGGGCTCGCCTTTCCATCATGGATTGTTAAATAAATAAGTCAGTGATGTGTCACTGTATGTCAGTCAGAGCAGATTTTTAACATCACCTGTAGTGCTGCATGGCTCAGGTGTGTGTGTGTGTGTGTGTGTGTGTGTGTGTGCGTATTGGGGGGGTGTTACACACTGTCAGATCTTCATGACATTTCTATCAGGGGTTGGGGGTGTATCAGCATCCAGATGGATTTTAGAAAACAAAAAAACAGCACAATAATATTTTCACTGGGATGGGGGGCTGGATGAACTTCAGCCAGCAAGAGAAGAGAGCGAGGCAGATTATTCTGGATTATAACGCCACACTGATTTCATCTGGTGCACGCTCCTGCTGCAGTGGCGGCGCGCCGGCCAACACTCCAAGACAAAGAGAGAGAAATCCTCGGCGTCTTTTGAGTGTTTACTCGGTGTTTTTCTGCCTCTGTGTGTCAAAATGTGTCCGTCCACGTCCCCTCATGAATTATTCAAACATTAATCCTAAAGCCTTTGTGTCGCCGGGGAGCCTCCAGGGAGACGCCTCACTGCATCAGCATCACACATCTCCCACACTCACACCATCGCAATCACACCCGGAACAACACGAAAAACACTAATATTCCCACAAATAACACCAATATTCCCACTAACACCAATATTCCCACAAATAACACCAATATTCTCACTAATAACACCAATATTCCTGATAATAACACCAATATTCCTGCAAGTAACTTCAATATTCCTGCTAATAACACCAATATACCTGCTAATAACACCAATATTCCCACAAATAACACCAATATTCTCACTAATAACACCAATATTCCTGATAATAACACCAATATTCCCACAAATAACACCAATATTCTCACTAATAACACCAATATTCCTGATAATAACACCAATATTCCTGCAAGTAACTTCAGTATTCCTGCTAATAACACCAATATTCCTGCTAATAACACCAATATTCCCACAAATAACACCAATATTCCTACTAATAACACCAATATTCCTGCTAATAACACCAATATTCCCGCTAATAACGCCAATATTCCTGCTAATAACACCAATATTCCCACTAATAACACCAATATTCCTGCTAATCACATGGATATTAACACAAATCACATGGGTATTAATACTCTGAGGTTTGGTTACGTGGGCTGACTGATAGGTTGTCGGTGTTTTTATTGTGTGCAGCTCTGCGCTGGTCGTGAGCCGACTGTTCTTTACGATCTGACAGTGAATATCTGGTTGGACGCTGCTGCCTCCTCTCGTCGCTCTGGAATTTTCACATCGTCTCCGCCTTTCTTCACTGTGACCTAATTTCAGCCGACGTGACATCAAATATTCCTGCAGAGCTCAGTAATGACTTCATGTGTTCCTCAGGATCCAGAGAAGAGCGATATACACAACATTAGATTCCCGGAGAACCACACTAAAATACTAGATTCCTGCAGAACCACACTAAAATATTAGAGAACCACACCAAAATATTAGATTCTTGCAGAACCAGACTAAAATAATGTGCAGAATAATGCACAGACTAAAACAATGTGCAGACTAACAGGATGTGCAGACTAACAAGATGTGCAGACTAAAAGTACATTATTTTAGTCTGCACATTTTTCTGCACATCATTGCACAGAATAATGTGCAGACTAAATAATGTGCAGAGCAGGTTGACTGTGTCCTATCAGCTGAGTGCGGAGCTTCCTAACCTACAATCAGAGGCTGACTGACCTCCTTTCTGCCGCCCTGTGGGGGAGTGAGTGTGTGAGTGTGTGTGTGTGCGTGCGTGCGTGTGTGCGCGCGTGTGTGTAGTAACTCTGATTCTGCTGCTGTAGCGAATTAAACGGTGTGCATGATTAATGTGGACAGTGTCTCACATTGAAGGACAGTGTCTCACGGTGAGGGACAGTGTGTCACATTGAGGTATAGTGTCTCACGGTGAGGGACACGGTCTCACATCGAGGTACAGTGTCTCACGGTGAGGGACAGTGTCTCACAGTGAGGGACAGTGGGGTCGGTGTCTTACCGTGGACAGACAGCGGGATCATGTGCAGAGCCAGGACGCACGAGAGCAGCGTGAGTGTCCAGCATCCCGTGCGCGCGGTCGCCTCGTTCCGCGGCATCCTCGCGGCGCAGAGAGACAATCAGAGAAAAGAATCCGGTTCAGTCGGTTAAGAAACGTTCAGACGCGGCGCAGAGTAATCCGGATCAGCAGGTTCTGGCTCCGTTCAGACTCCAGTGAGGGCGCGCTGCTCCTCCATGTCCCTGCGGCTGATCCTCCCGGTGCTCGACGCTCTGCTCCCGGTGCTCGGTGCTCGGTGGTCAGGTCTCCATCGCCTCGCAGCGGCGGTCAGAGGCGTCAGGAGCGGGCGGGGTGCTGCTGGAGGCGGAGGGGGGATGGGGGGGTTGGTTGGGGGGCGCAGACGCAGGCCGGGGCTCGGCTCGGCTCGGAACGGAACGGTTCGGTGCTCCGGGAGGCTGAGAGGGAAACTAACGGACGGCGAAGTGTGCGCGCTCACAGCGGAGTGTGCGCGCTCACAGCCTCTCATCATCTGGGGAGGGGGCGGGGGCGGTGATGCCCCTCCACCTCCTCATCCCTCCTCCCCCTTCACCTCGCTTTTCCTCCTCCTCTCTCCATCCTTCCTTTCCTCAAATGTTCTTTGTGCTTATAGACTCCTCCTCCTCCTAACACTTTTTGTCCTCCTTTCCTCTTTACCTCCTGTCCTTCACCTCCTCCAACACTCCCTAAAACTTTTCCTCCTGCTCCTCCTCTTTTCTCCATCTGCAGTCCGAACTGTCCTCCCTGATCCTCCTCCTCCTCTGAGAAACTTTTTCCAGTCTTTTTCATTTCTTCTCTTTCTTTCCAGAAACGTTTGCACCTCCTCCTTCTTCTCCTCCTCCTTCAACTGTTTGTTATTTATGTGGATGAATGCCTGATGGCCCGCGGGGGGGGGGTCATTCTTCCACACAAAACAGCATGAGGGGGGCAACACGAGGTGTCGTGTGTGTGTGTGTGTGTGTGTGTGTGTGTGTGTGTGAGAGAGAGAGAAAGCAGTACAAATGTGATAAAATCTAAACTGAAAACGTGTCTGATTCAAAACTAAGTTATTAAAACTTGGACTGAGACTCTGCCGGAAACATTCACACCCTCAGCCCTCCTGCACAGTGAGGAAACATTCACACCGCTGCACAGTGAGGATCGTCCTCAGGGGAACATGAACTTGTTCATCCTGCAGTTACTGAAATATTTCTGTCTGAATTAAAAACCACCGACTGTTTCCATAAATTATTGACAAAACAAATAATTCAAATGATTTGTAATGTTTGTAAAAAAGACACTTCAAACATCTTTGTTGAAAAAAACAGCCCCAAAAAATTCACCCAACAAAATAACAAAACAGTAATTTCACTCACTGTAGTCCCATATTTTGTTTTTGATGTTTGCTAAATAATTTTTTTTAAAAATCGACCTCATTACTGATATTAAACAGCACAGCGATGATCGGCACAGATTACATACCCTTCTGACCCTTCAGATCTAAACATACAAATTATTTAGCTGAAACAGACCTGAGGTCAGTTTATGATCCCTATCTCTTTACATACAGACCTATTATTTAGCTGAAACAGACCTGAGGTCAGTTTGAGAGCTGAATGTTTCATCAGAATATTGTTGATGTGGAAATGAGATGTTGTGGTTTATCGTCAAAGCATACCTTCATAATGGACTCAGGTGAACTCGGCTGGACTCGGGTGGATTCAGATGGACTCAGGTCGACTCAGGTGTCTGCATGTCCACAGTCTCAGGTCTTGGTCCTTCTGTCCCCTCTGGCTGAGGCTCTTAAAGCTCCCGTTTGAGATGAGAGACCAGAGTTCATTCAGAGTTCCTCTGCAGCGTCTCTGAAGTGGACTTTGAGGTTCAGGTCTGATCCTGTGATCCTCTCAGACTCCTCACACAGACCAGCTGTTACTGGTCACACTAACGAGCTCCCAGTTCAACCAGTCAGACGGCAGGAGCACCAGCAGCTCTGACATCACAGGACCCCTGCTGATCACGTGACTTCTCATCCGTAAAATATTATGTCCGAACTCAAACCTGCAGCTGCTGATCCCTTCACGTGTTCGTATGCTCTCATGTTCCTATGGTCATGTGTTCACATGTTCATGTGTTCGTATGTTCTCATGTTCATGTCTTCTCATGAGTGTCGTGAGTCCGTGATGACAGGATCGTCTGTCAGACGTGTCATTTTCTCGGTCAGAATGAAAACAGTAAAACCTGAGTTTTCGTTAAACGGAGGATCTGATGGGGCGGAGCTGGAGCCGTTGTCGCGCTGGTTAACCCCTCCCCCCCCGTGTGTGTGAGCGTGTCTGGATATTTCTGAGTGAAGTCCATCAGCTGGTTCAGAGGTTTGTGTCTACAACAGGAAGAGGAAACCAATAAAAACACAAACTCTGTCTTCGTCATACAAAACAGTTTATTGGACAGCGTCCTGGTCCAGGTCCAGGTCCAGGTCCAGGTACCAACAGACCCCGTACAAAAAGAAAAACAAACGCTACAGAGAAACTTCCATCTACACAAAACTGCTCCTTAAAAATACATCAACACAAAAGATCAAAGAGATAATAATAACGCATGAGTGAATGCAGGAAGTGATGTCACAGAGCTACCTGTTCAGGAGGGCGCGGCGGGTTCTCCGTGATGACGCAGTCACGTGGGCGGGAAACGAAAACGACGGGAAATGGAAACGAGAGGTAGTGAGGGGGCGCAGAGGTAGCAGCTAAAAGACCAACGAAGAAGAGATCTAGAAGAGGAGGTAGCAGCTAAAAGACCAACGAAGAAGAAGAGGTAGCAGAGAGGAGGGGGGCGGGGTCCACCGAAACTAACGAGAGAAAACTCCGAAATCTTTTTCTCCACAAATTTAAACCAAATCAGTTTGTCAGCTAGAAAAACTGACGGATCGATCAATTAATGGATTCACTGATCAATTTATCGATGTACTGACGGATCGATCATCCATCTGTCAGTTTTCTGATCGATAATCGACTGATTTCCTGGCAGATCGATAACTACGGACTCACCGCGGCGTCGACTGAAATGAGGTTGGCTCAAACAGGATATTGCTTGGTTTGTCGGTGGCGAGCGGTGAGTGTGTGGGGAGGGGGCGGGGTCAGCGAGGTAGGCGGTGCCAGGCGAGCAGAGAGGGGCGGGGTTAATCGCTACAGTGTCAGCACCTAAAAACGTCTAGAAGCCCACGGCGACGAGGAGGAGCCGCCATGTTTGAGTTGCTCTGCGTGAAGGTCAGCAGGAGGTCAGACTCTGTGTGTGTGTGTGTGTGTGTGTGTCCAGTGCGTCGTGGCAGGTCTGTGTGTGTGTGTGTGTGTGTGTGTGTGTGTGTGTGTGTGTGTGTGTGTGTGTGTGTGTGTGCGTGCGCTGCAGCGGCGTGGTCGGTAAGAGACGGTGTGCTGAGTCCGTCAGTTTGTCTCTGATTTAGTGTTAATGAGACGGTGAAGCATCAACTGTTAATGTCTCTGTCTGTGCGTCCGTCCAACAAACGTCTGCGCCTCGGAGACAGTCTGCGTCTTGGGGACAGTCTGCGTCCAACACTGGACCAGACTTGATGTCTTTTGGTGGATCAAACTTTCAGAGACTTGAAGGTTTCATTTTTAAAAACTGGTTTCAGCTGTTTGAACCGTTTCAGATGACGTGAGAGGAAGTGACTGAGGTCAGAGGAGGACCGCCATGACACCGCCGCTGCCCCCAACGCGCACACACACACACACACACACACACACACACACACACACACACACACACACACACACACTGTGGTTCAGTGTATCAGTTAAAGAGGTAGATACTCGGCAGTCGCTCCCTCAGTGTGTTTGATTCATCATCTGGACAACCTGCTGAGCCTAATGTGTGTGTGAGTCTGTGTGTGTGTGTGTGTGTGAGAGAGAGATGAGTGTTAATACACGTGTGTGTGTGTGTGTGTGTGTGTGTGTGTGTGTGTGTGTGTGTGTGTGTGTGTGAGACAGCCTGCAGTCCTTTGTGTGTGAGCGTCTCTGTGCTGTCACAGCTCCCCCCAGTGTTCAGCCCGAGGCACCACACAGCAACGTGTGTGTGTGTGTGTGTGTGTGTGTGTCTGTGTGCACGTGAGATGTGTGTCTATCTGTGTGTGTGTGTGTGTGTGTGTGTGTGTGTGTGTGTGGTGGTGGTGGGGGGACAGCCTCCATGTGACCCAACAGATCAGAGAACAGTGTTTACTACAACCTTAGCTTCGCCACTGAGCCCTGAGAGGAAGTCTGCAGGTGTGTGTGTGTGTGTGTGTGTGTGTGTGTGTGTGAGAGAGAGAGAGACAAAAGTTTCTGGTAGTTTTGAGATAAACAAAGGGAGCCGGTATCAGAGGCCATCAGTAAGGACTTCAGATTCAGAGTTAGTCTTGTGTGTGTGTGTGTGTGTGTGTGTGTGTGTGTGTGTGTGTTAGTATGTGTGTGTGTTAGTTGTCGGTCCCTCGTCCACTCCCCGGTGCTGGAGGACCCACAGGAATGGGAGGTCCAGCTTCAGGCTGTGCGGGGGGGGGTCCAGGGTCTGAGACAGGAAACAGGAGAGTTTTCGGTCACATTTTGGAAGCAGAGGCAGATATTCACAACCTGTTCTGTGACAAACGTCCTTTTTGGGCCCGCCTCCTTTGCTTTTGACGTCAGAGTGAGTCGTCGTCTCCGCCCGAAACACACTGCACGACCTCGCCCGGCTGCAGCGCGGTGGTGCCTGGCGTGTTCAAATGGATGGGGTCGTTCTATATCTCCACATTCATGACCACAGATTTCTCTCATTCATAAAGTCCCGCATCGTCAACAACATCCTGCTAATATTTCACAATAAAATGCCTCCTGTCAACAACTGATGAGATTCTGTCCACAGAGACGCTGTCAGAGATCTTTTATTTTGAAGCGGAGGCAGGAGTGTACAGAGCGATGAAGGGATGGCGTATTTTTGTAGTCCAACAGGAAGTTAGCATGCTCTGGTTCCCTCATCAAAAACCTTCCGGGATTTTTAATTATCGCCAAAAACAATCTCTGTGACGAACACGATTATATGATCCTTCCAGGCTCTGTTCAGCACGGTAATCTTCACAGATGAACTTCTGTGTGTTCTGAAGTGTAAATGAAATCTCCAGAAGCAAAAATAGGTAATTAGGCTATAAACAGACTACATCGAGGTCACGTGACTTAAACAACAACCCCTTCAAATCCTTCAACTTGACTGCAAAAACGTGTTAAAACACAGCCGAAAAATATTAGAAACGTAAATCTACAGGAGCGAGTGTAGACGTGAGGCTGTGAAGGCGGCGAGTGTGTTGAATGAGTTTCTGTGTCGCTGTGATGACGTCTGATAAAGTCTGATGTCGCATTAGCTGCTTTGTTAGCAACACATAAAACCTTCTGAGTTCAAAAATTGGGTTTATACAGATGTTTATGTTGCAGATCAAAGTGTCTAAATATCTTTAGCCTGTTAATAGTTAGGGCGAAGGCAGCACATGTAGCTGCAGCTATTTGCTAGCTTTTTTTGCTATTTTTTCAACTCCATGGCCCCTTCTGCCGCAACACGACTTTTCTACGATAGAGAAGCACTTATCAACATCCGAAAAAAGTCGCGTGGAGTTTGGACTAAATGCAGCAGACCGTGAGAGGATCCCCACCGATGGCAAACGCTCAGACAAGAGAGGGGAAACGACATCGAAAACACCGGACGAAGAGAGGGAGGAGAGCCGGCATCAGGGCGAGGCTGAGCCGACCGACCGAGAGCTGCTCCATTACCAAACCTCCTCCTGACTAACGTCCGCTCGCAGGAGAATAAAGTGATGAGATGAGACGGAGGCTCACTCAGCAACGAATCAGACACTGCTCTGCACACATCTTCACAGAGACATGTTAACCCCTAACATCCCGGTTCAAGCTGTTGCACTGGATGGACGGACCTTATTGGGAGCCATAAGGACACAAGATCTAATGCAAATTTAAAAAATGCTCTGCAAAAAGTTCCTAAAATAATAAAAATAGAAGTCATATGTCAATGTTGTGTTTATTCGCTCATTACTTTCCATTTCTGAACATCTGTCTCCACTATTTAACTTCCCTGTACCATTGAGACGAGGGGACAGGAAGACGAACATGCTGAGGGACTTGTGTGTGTTAGGACTCATGACTTTGCTGTATGTCCTCGTCTCTGACAGATAAAGACGATAAACTGATATAAAAGCCGGTTCAGAGTCAACAATAAGATGAAAATAATTATTAGATAATAATAATCATCCCAACACCATTGTCGCTCACGCAGGACAAGTGTGTCACTTCACTTCTGTCTCCCTGCGATGCGCGAATGTCGTTGTTGCCGTTTGTTTTCCAGTAATGACTTCAGGCTTCTGATTGGCTGGCATGGCCTTACGGTGGAGGTAACACCGCCACCTGTTGCACTGGCGTGCGTTTGCCAGCCTGTGTCTGCGATTTCCTGAAATGCCGCTTTAAATTTTAAACGTCGCACAGGAACAGGCTGCAAATATTGGAGCGTGTCTTTGAGCTGTGGCCCCGCCTCTGACCTCCAGTGTTTCCATGGTAACTGCTATCTGTACTCACACATGCCATTGGGAGCTCCAGGGTGGCGGGGGGGCATCATGGGAGGCATGCCACCAGGAGGGGGGCCGGTGGAGGACGGGCCAGTCATCATCCGTCCTGGCATGGTCTGTCCCGGTCCCATTGGTCCTGAGGACATGGGGACAGAATCAAACCGTCAGCTGACGTTAAATCTGACGTCTTTGTGTCAAACATTCAGTCTTCACAGAGTCAAAAAGATAGGAAAAGACAGATGACAGGGGACATCTTTGAGACACACATTAAGACGCTTTTACTTTGTCTTCACACAAAGACGTCCTATCACCACAAACTTCAGTCCTCTGGGACACACCTTTGTTTATTGATGAGGCTACAGCCGACTGACGGAGACACGGAGGACAGACACACAGCACCAGGAGTCTCTCAAAATAATTTCACTTTCTCTGTGTGTCTCCATCAGTCTGCTCAGAGGACAGAGACACTCAGAGGATGCTTTAAACTAAATGAATGCCTCCGTCAGCTCAGAGGACAGAGACACTAAAATAATGTCTCTGTGTGTCTGCATCAATGTGCTCAACGGACAAGGACACTCAGAGGACACTCACCTGTCTGTCCTGGGTGGTGAGGGGCCATGGGGTGATGTCCCATTGGGGGGTATCCAGGGTGCATGGCGGCTCCGGGTGGGGGCCCTCCGTGGTGGGGCAGTGGGGTTCCGTGGTGTGGCGGGGGCCCCCCAGGGTGCATGCCTGATGGGGGGGCCCCAGAGTGAGGACCAGACCCCGGAGCCTGTCCCTGTCCCTGTCCCTGAGCCTGGGCCTGGGCGGCAGCGGCGGCGGCGGCAGCCGCCTGCTGCTCCATCTGCTGTCTGGCCTTCATCTCTGCGTATTTGAGCTGCTCCATGTGGAACGCCTGTCGCTCTGTGAGCAGCTGCTGCCGCTGGAGCTCCAACTGCAGAGACAGAGGACACGGAGGACACGGAGGACACAGCGGGACAGATGGTTAGGAGGACAATCATTATCAACACAATACGTGTCTGTAATGTGGACAGAAAAATGTGACCTGTAAACTGTTAGTTATTTGTGTCTTTTTGGGGACTTACAGCCTCCTTTTCTCGGTCCATGATGGTCTCGAGCTCCTCGAAGTGTCTCAGTTTGATCTCCAGCTTCTTCATCTGCGTCTCCACCAGCAGAGCCACCAGAGACTTGATCTTCCTCTCCTCCACCGCTGCCAAGTGCTGCCAGTCAAACCAGTCACATCAACCTCAGACAGGACCAGTCCTCCACAAGTACGTCCAGACAATCACACTCTGCGTCCTGTCTCTGTATCTCAGACCTGGCGACGTGTCTTTGTGCCTCTCTGTCTCAGACCTGGTGACGTGTCTTTGTGTCTCTGTGTCTCAGACCTGGCGACATGTCTTTGTGCCTCTCTGTCTCAGACCTGGTGACGTGTCTTTGTGTCTCTGTGTCTCAGACCTGGTGACATGTCTTTGTGCCTCTCTGTCTCAGACCTGATGACGTGTCTTTGTGTCTCAGACCTGGTGACATGTCTTTGCGTCTCTGTATCTCTGTGTCTTTGTGTCTCTGTGTTTTTGTGTCTGTATCACTGCATCTGCGTCTTTGTGTCTCTGTGCTTCTGTATCTCTGTGTCCCTGTATCTTTGTGTCTCTGTGTGTCTGTGTCTTTGTGTCTCACCTTGGCCTTGGTGGCAGCAGACGCCAGTGCGGCGGCGGCGGCGGTGGCGATGTTTCCCTCTCCGATGTCATGCTCGAGTTTCTTCCTCTTGTCGTCTCCGTCCTCTGTCGCCATCTTCTCGTCTTTGTCCTTCTCCTGCTCCGAGGATGACGTGTCCATGGCCTCCTCCTTGTCTTTGTCTGACAGGAAGGAGAAACACATTTAACGAGTCATCCCAGCGAAACGTCCCTCTGTGCTGAGCGCCCTTAGTGTTTGACCTCTGGAGATGGCGTCCTCTCCGTCCTCAAACAATTATCGTAATAATCTGAACAGGAAGCTTCCATGTTGTGTCCACAGTTATTGATTTGTCCTTTGCATGATCAATGTCCCGGAGCAGAGTCATCACACAGAACACCTGTGCAGGTGATACAGCTGTGAACCTGGGGGATTACATCACTGGTTTCATCATGATCCAATATTATATTGATGCGTTGGACAACGATATAATATCATATCAAATACTTTGGACAACGATACAATATCATATCAAATACTTTTGACAATGATACGATATTATATCGATACTTTTGACAATGATACGATATATTGATACTTTGGACACCGATACAATATTAATCACCATTTATCTGATAACAGTTTTCCTCTGAGGAAACTGCAGCGGAAACCCTCTTGGTCTATTCCAGGTCACATGATGCTGTGTCTGTGCTTGTCGGAGGGAGCTGGCTCCCTCGTGATGCAGCAGGAGCTACATGAGCAGTTTTGGCATCGTATAACTTGTGTTCACCTGTGGCGGCTGTCTTGGTGTCTCCTCCCTCTTCGCTGTCCTCCTCGTGCTCCGACGCCTCCACTCCCTCCTTCTTCACCTTGTCGGGGGCCTCTGTCTTGTCGCTCTTCTCCGCAGACTCGCTAGGTTTCTCCGCCTCGTCCTTCAGCTCCGCCTGACGGTTGACCACACAGACACACAGCGGTGAGCGCCACAGGAAGTTCAGCAGTTAGATCTGACTTTAAGGAGGCGGGTTGGGGGTGACTCCAGTAATGGTTTAGGACCGTCTGCTGAACTGCTTCCTGTTTTTATCCAAAGCTCAATTGAGGACATTTAGGGCTCAGACAGGGAACATTTGTTTGATGAACAAGCTCAAATTTGGGCTTTTTTTTTGATGCACTATGGCAGCAATACTCAGCAAATCTGGCCCCTGGTCGTTCCCCAACCAAGTTCAGACAGTAAAAATAGAGTGATTGACTCTGTGAATTGCTTTTGTCCTTTTAGTCTCCATAAGGTGTCAGAGACATAAAACTGCATCAAAATAGAGCTTGTTGATCAAAAAAAGAGCCAGTGGAGGATCCCCCACACCCCCTGACAGAGGGACTAACTAAGACCCCAATGTCCTAAACACATACTAGAAACATGCAAAAATCCAAGAAAAATATAAAAAATCCTAGAAATGTCCTAAAATCCTAGAAATGTCCTTAAGTTTTTAAAATGTCAGAAAATACGAGAAATGTGCTAAAATCCAAAAAACGTGCAAAAAACCTAGAAATATCTTAAAAACCCTAGAAATGTCCTAAATATCCTAAAATGTCCAAAAATTCTAAAAATGTACAAAATACTTATTGTCCCCCTATGCCCATGCCCAGAACCAGCCTTCATCAAAAGAAAAGTCCCGGCAGGTGGACTCCGTATCAAACAGGTGGGGCTCAGGACTGACAGGAGGATTAATGTCCACTCTGTGGGGACAGTCCCCGAGATGATGAGGACACAGAGTGGCACGGTGCATGATGGATGGCTTCTTGGTGAGTAAATAATTAATTCGTTTAATAGGAAATCCACTCTAGTCTTTGTACATGAGGCCCCTGGACGTTGGATTCAGGGACAGGTTTTATAGATCTGTGTCTCAATGTGACTGAGGGGGACAGACAAATTGTTGATTTGGTGGACAGCAAGGTTTTCAAGGACACAGACAGGAGACAGGACATCTTACCTTATCGGCCTGCTGGGAGTCGGAGTCCGTCTCACCCTTCTCCCCCTCGCTGGTCTCTGCAGGTCAAAGAGCAGAGAGGTCATCATGTCTCAGAAACTGTCTCATGTTTCACTACAACTGTTTGTCCTCCAAAAACATCTGTTTTGGTTTTTATTTCAGATCACCAGACAGAAATTCTCTAGATGTTTTCAATTCACATGACTGTGACATGAAAACATTTAGAGAGGTTGGCGGCAGGTCCAGAGGACAGCAGGAGGAAGGAAAGCTGCTGTCCTCTGTCTGTCACAGCCCGGGTCGCTTTGACGGTGTCAGGAGGAGATCTGTACGCAGCACTGAGGGGGGAGAACACTGCAGCGTTTAAGGAGGTCAGGGACCACCAGCAGCTGTGGGAAGATGGGTGTGGCCTCCTCTCCCCTTCTTCTCTCTTCTCCTCCTCCTCCTCCTCTCCTCTCTCTCTCCTTCTCTGCTCCTCCTCCTCTCTCCTCTGCTCCTCCTGTCTTATCAGCACATTAAACCCACTCGGTCCAGAGTTGGTGATGCTTGTTAAAATATTGATTGTGGCCACAGTAAAAGGTGAAAGGGTTAACGGAAGCATAATGTTTCACTAGATGACAACATTTAACATCGGTTGCTATGTCGTTACTAAGGTCCGACCTACCTGCTGGAGCAGTAAACGGGTTTCATTTCATACAGGACTCTACTGACGTGACTGATTGTTTTCCAGGAATTAATCAGGCTCTGTGTGTTTCCATGGAAACTGAGATAACAGTTGCGAAAAGCTTTTTATTTTGAGAGCTAATTGCCTCAAAACATGAATATATTTTGATTACATGGTTTTATTTTGTTGGTAGCAGTTGTATAAGCGCCTCAGTCCTGACATCACTGTCACCCTCTCGTGTAATACTGCTTGTTTAAAAGGTATTTCTTTTTTTCTATAAATGTAGCTGTTGAACTTATTTTTTAAACGTGTGTTTAACTGTTATTTTAGTTTCTTTAAATGTAGCTGTTATTAAACTGTCATAGTGCACCTGAGTGTGTGTTAAGTGTTTGAATATTCTGTGTGTGTGTGTGTGTGTGTGTGTGTGTGTGTTAAAAGCTTCAGGCCAGGCAGCACATTTAAGCTTATTGATCACATCTGTGGCTCCGGAGGGCTTTAACTCTCTCTCTGTCTGTGTGTGTGTGTGTGTGTGTGTGTGTGTGTGTGTGTAAATTATGTTACAGAAAGCTCAGAGCCAAATGACAGAATGCGATGAGCTCTGATGACCCAGTTTCTTCCCCCTCCTCCATCTGTTGTTTTTGATCCGCTGGTTACCACGGCAGCATGCTAACACGTCTGCACGGCTCCCCCTGCTGGTTGACACTGACGTGTGCTGAACGTGTTTTCATCCTGGATATTCAGTCTGTACTCACTGGTTTCACACCCCGTGTGAGCGTGTTGTTAGACTCACCGGTCCTCTCTGGTTCCTCGGGGGCGGTGCCAGCGATGCCGCTGCTCTCCAGGCCGAAGGCGGGGTCCACCTTTCCCGTGCTCCTGGCCGCCTCCTGCACCTTCTTCACATGAGCCTCCACCAGCTCAGCGGGCACCTCCTCACGCACTCTGGAGAACTCCTCTGCAGGAGGAGAGAGGACGTTAGTCTGACATCTCCACACTCAGACAGGACACACTGATAATTTCTGTCTGTCAGTTTGGTGACTGACAGAGGGGTGTTCTGTCTGTTGATGCATCAGGATGAAGCTGATGATGAAGGGTCTTACCGAGGGCAGCCCTGGCAGCAGCTGACGCCACCCTGGGGTCGACCACAGAGGCCAGGAAGGCGACGGTGCTCATGACTGGGTTTCCAGACTGGCTGAAGGGAATGGGCTGGTAGGCCAGAGGGCCCAGCGACGCCTCGGTGCTCTCGACATACGGATCCTCAATGGGCAGCCGCAGGAAGTGCAGGATACACTCGTCCTGGGTGCGTGAGCCGACATGCTCTGACACTTTGTTCCAGTCGTCTTTGAACATCTCCAAAGCCTGGAGGAGGAGACAGCAGTCAACATACGAGCGTTAGTCACGCTATCTGTTCAGTGTCCTCACTGAGCTCAACAGGATCATAAGAAAGAGTCAAAATGATGATGAGGAGGAGGATAATTCACTAAAGACAGAGCGGGAGAGGATTTATAGCAGGAATGACTTATCTAGAGGACGCAAACAGAAGGACTGACAGTTTATAAAAGGAAGAAAAAGAGGGAATGGAAAGAGAGTCTGCGGATTGAGGAGGAACGACATGCAACCAATCCAATGACCGCGTTGTGTTTCCATCAGTATGTTAGTGATGAGATTCACCTCCAGCAGCAGCAGAGTCTCCTGCTCCGTCCAGTCTCTGGTGGAGTTCACTGTTTTACCCTGAAGGGAACCAGAAGACCACATGAAGACAAGTAAACAGATCCACAGGAACACCTACTAACAGAGGTTTGTTTGTTTATTAAGATCCCCATCAGCTTCTGTTTTAGACAGTAGCTTCTCCTCCTGGGCTCTCCATTATTCTCCTTTGCAATCTTTCATACTAACAGAGGTTTTCCTTTATTTTCTGCCTTCAGCCTCCAACACATGAAAAACAGTGATTTTCTGTACTGATTTGTTACAGTTAACTCCTTTCCCCGTCGTTCATCATTTACCAAACCAGACCAAATTATCTCACCCTCTCTAGAAAAGTCAAATTATGATGAGTAAAGCATGTTGGAGATTTGGAGAGAATGGTTTGCTGACCTTGAGATTTTTCTTGCTGTAGAGGTCAGTGCGAAGGCCGAAGTTCTGCAGGTCGATGGCCTTGTCTTTGCCTTTGTCTGAAAAGTTGGGCATCGGCTGTTGAGGTGGAATCTAGAAGAACATGAACAATGTTTAAGTCTCACAGTTTTAGTTCCTGTAGAGACCTTTACATCCCTCACTGCGTCCTATCTGTTTGTCAGCGGGTCTTACCGGCGGTGGTCTGTGGTTCAGGGGCATGAGGCCAGACGGTGTGTCGGCCAGCACGGTAAAGTGGGGAGTAGGTGGAGGTCCCATGGGCAACGGGCGACTCTCAGAGTCAACCTGGTAGTTCACCAAACCCCACTGCTCCAGGAAAGCATGAACTCTGCAGACAGACAGCACTGACCTTTAACTCATAGGGACTGTTTGTCTGTTTAAAATCCTCCTCCTTACTTACAAAGCTCTAAATGTTCAGGCTCCATCCTATCTGTCACAGCTCATAGTTCCCTGTCGACCCTCAAGATCACTGTGCTCTGAAAACGCAGGGTTACTTGTGGTTCCCAAAGTCTCCAAAAGTAGGATGGGAACCAGAGCCTTCAGCTACCACGCTCCTCTCCTATGGAACCATCTTCCAGGTTCGGTCAGGGAGGCAGACACCGTCTCCACTTTTAAGGGTAGACTTAAGACCTTCCTCTTTGATAAATCTTATAATTAGGGCTGGCTCAGGCTGCCTGGACCTGCCCCTAGTTAGGCTGACATAGGTTTAATCTGCTGGAGGACTTCCTCTGATACGCTGAGCTCCTTCATCCTTCTCTTGCTCCCTCCATCTGAAAAGGCTCATGTCTGTTTACTGCATTACGCTAACTCCGTTGCCTCTCCGGAGCGTTCCTGCTCCCTTGTCTCCTAGTTTTCTTGGATCCTGGCTGCAGTCTTGGCTGCGCCTGATCGTGGTGATAGCTGTGCTGGTGTTGTGATCCTGCCTTTGGTTGTGCTCGTGCTGTGCCTGCACTGATACTGTACCTCCGGCTCGCCCCGATCGTGGCCTTGGTTTTGCCGTCGCTGTGGTCCTGTCTGAAGCTACGCCTGTGTTGTGGATCCTGGTTACGTCGATGCCGTGGTCACGCTTGACGGGACCTCCTACTGCCATTATTATGAGCCACGCCTCCACTATCAATATACGCATGGGACTCTGATCCACACCCACAATATTATCTTCGAGTGCATTTAGTGATTTCAGACCTATCGTTATTGTGATATGACATGCATTTGTTTCCTTTATTGCTGTGCTATTTCCACTAGGTGACCTGTCACAATCAATGTAGCTGCTAATCACTGACATATCCCAGACTGTCAGCAGCTGCACTCACACACTGAGCATGGAGGAGATTAAACATAATTTTTTTCTGTGGTGGTGTTTTTTTCAGCTAAAACATAGTGGCATCAATACAGACACATGGCATTTAAATGGTTAAAATTCTGAAAATAAATGAATATTTGATATTTATGATTAGGACTGATGTTGGTAAAAAAAAAAAAAAACCTCGTTTAAGTAGAAAATCATATTAATATATAATTTTTAAAGCTTGATTTTGAAAAGTGAATTTTGTGTGCAGAGTGGTGTGAGTGTGTGTGATATTAAAGCAGCCCAAAGGGTTAATAAACTTTACAGATGGATGGACAAGTATTTTAAATCTCCTCTTGGACCGGAAACTGGCAACTTCTTAAATACTAGTGTATTAAAAATGAGTGTATGAGATGTGAGACCTCATGATGGCGCAGACGTCCCCGGTGAGGTTCCTGCGGCAGGAGGTGGAGGTGAGGTACTCCTGAGGGTTCAGGCGATACGTGTCGATCATGAAGTTCCTGTAGGCCAAATATCTGTCCAACAACCGTACAGATTATTATCACCATAGGAAACACTTTGGCTCTGCAGCAACATTTCATACAGAACCAATAACATGTCTGCTGGTTTCACGTGTTCTCTGTGTAATAAACTCACATCTCTGGAGTTTTGGACTTGTTCTTTCCATTGAAAAACTCGGGCAGAGCTCGTCTCTCAATCTCATGGATGCTGGCAGGAAAGAAAAGGTTTTATGATCATTTATTCAAAGTAATTTGAAGTGGAAGTTATCTGCTACATTACAGCATGTTTAACTGGTCAAAGCGGAGTCATCTCTGACTGCCGTCACTGTTGAACTGGCCGGGCAGCTTCAACTGCTGGTCCACACGAGGCGGGTTTCCATCACTGAAACCTGAGCGGTATTTTCGAAATTTCGATCAAACTCAATGTGGAGACGACTGTGTTTCCACTGAGTGATATTACGTGACTTCTCTCGCGATGTTACGTGACTTTCCTCTGGCGATAACGACCCAGTAACCATGGTGATGGATGTCCAAAACATTGTTAGGTTTATTTCTATTGCAGCCGCTCAATACAGCTGATCTAATAATAAAGAATTTCTTCATCTCGTGTAACAGTGAAGAAGGGTTTAATGGCGGTTGGCGTCCATTAGGTCACATTACTGCCGCCTGGTGTTACACAGCACATGAACCATAAAAGCCAAAAAAGGGTTTCCATTGCTGTTTTGCAAAATATGGCTTTTTGAATCACCTGAAATACCACCTCATGGAGCGTAAAAACGTTTTTGCGATAAACGGGGGTTGATATGAAACTGACACGTTTCCATTTGACTTATTTCGTATTCGCAATTTCAATTAGTGCAGGTTGAGGGTAAACCTGCCTACAGCTAGTGACTTTAATAAATAAAGAGATGAGAGCTCTTCAGGTTTAACAAATTGGTCTCTCGGGGCGTTCGTGGCAGAGGAACCTGAACAGCGGCCCGATGACTCCTCGCTCTCACCAGTTGTAGTCGAACCAGGCGCTGTAGCTGGGGATGATGATGTGGTGAGTCTGTTCGGTCACGTTGTCCTCGCCGGCGTCCATCAGACGGTTGATCTCAGCTTTGCCTTGTTCCTCCTCGTCCTCCAGAGACACACAGAGTCAGACCAACACATGGCAACATTTTATAAAGCAGCCCTGACCACCAGATTTCTTCTTCTCTTGGTGTAACACCTGTTGGCCGCCATACTGAAAAACTTTACTGGGCAGTCGATGTTTGCGGACCAGTGATTGAATTTAAATGACTCGACTGGAGATGTGATGTACATTACAGGACCCACGGGGCTCAGCAGCAGTATCCCTAAGCTCAAATGTTATTGATTTTTGGGTTTTGACCTCTATCTGAGACAGCTGGAGTCAGGTGACCCGCGTTGGTTTGATGAGTCGGCGGTGCTCTTACCTTTCCACCAGACAGCACCGAGTCATCCTCCATGTCATCTGTAAAAACGTCACACCGGTGTTAGTGGAGACACATCACCAGATACTCTGTAAAGGTCTGATTAATGTGATCTCTCGTACCGAGGTCGGCGCTCACCCCTCCCTTCACCGGAGTGCTCTCACTGTCTTTCTTTGAGTTCACTGTGTGGAAAAAAGCAGAAAAACTGCAAATACAGACAGCTGAATCCAGCCACGGGGACGGAGACATTCACAAAAGACAAGTCCAAAACAGGGTGTGTGTTCAGTGTGTGTGTGTTACTGTAAAAGTGGGACATCCCTGATGGGACTCGATCTAAAAACAGCACTTCAGTAAAAACTTTGATTTGAATTAAGATTTTAAGAGAATTTCTAAAGAGAAGGTGAGAACAGACCAGCTTCACAAATATCCTCCATTTACTTCTTTACCCAACGCACCGTGTGTGTGTGTGTGTGTGTGTGTCTGTGTATGAGGGGACACAGAATGATACAAAGGGACACATGCATTTAAAAGAAAACAGACTTCAGTTTGAGCGTCCCTCTTGTCCCCTCCCTAAGCACATACCACTCTTGGACATGCTACCGTCCTCAATGCTGGCACCAGCTGAGGAGTCGTCCATGTCCTTGGCCATGTCCTCCTCGGTGTCCTCCTCTTCACCTCTGTGTCCCCGCCTCTTCCAGTGAGGCCCCTGATTCCTGACGCCAAACAGAGGGAGAGACAATCCAGGTAAACCAGAGAGCGGCTCAAACTGCTCCAGATATCAGACGGTCAGGTTCAGTCTCAGAGTGCCGCCGCCGTGCACCGTTCTGCCAACGTTTACCGATAAACGGGTTTCCTCAAACTGAAACTGTGTGAAACAGTCTGAAACAGGCTTTGAGGTGTGTTTTCTCCTGTTTGGTGTAATGTTTAGTAGACCTTCACTTGTTATACTTGGATGTTCGTGTCACAGTCGGTTTGGTGCCGTGAACGTTTCCCACGACAGTCTGAAGCGAATGAAACTCCTCCGCGTTGAGGTCGTAACCCAGCAGGATGTTTAACGCACCGCTCTGTGTTTCATGTTTAATAAAGGTTTAGTCGGGGCTGAACACAGCCCAGACATGTTTCAGACTGCTCCCTCGAACATCCTGAACATCTACAATCATAATAATATTAACAATAACAACATTAATATTATTAATTATATAAAGATATCAGTTCAGGTGACTCAGTGTGTGTTCGCTTTTGGCAGAGAAAAGATATATTTTGTAAATATTTATGTTATTTTATGCCAGCGCTGGCTCTGAGAAATGCATCGCATCACTATGTGATCCTACTAAACTCTAACTTTGAAAAAATACAAGCTCTAACAATTAAAAAAAAAAAAATCACCTCTAAATACTGCAACTTGCATTGTGACTTTCTAGGAAAGCTGCCATGAAATCAAGCATTTCAGGCCAAAACAGTCACAAAAACAGCCTGTGAAATCCTGGAGGGACCAATTAATTCGCCGCTGAAAGTAGTCCTTATCAGAGGGCAGAACGCGGCTGTTTCAGACTACACACTCAGCTCAAATCAGCCAAAGACTCTCTGTACCTTCACACTCTTACAGGAACTCCTTACCCCTTCTTTCCTCCCTTCCTGCGGGACTCGGCGGGCGTGCTGGGCGGCGAGGGCGAGCGCCTCCTCTTCTTGCCGGCAGAGTTGGCCTTGCGCTCCTTGCGATCGGGTGTACGGGAAGACTGATCAGACAAACCCCGTGCAGCGCAGGGAGCGAGGGATGGAGGATGAGAGAAAGAGCCGCAGGATGAGAGGATGAACGGGTGGAAACACACAAGGAGGGGAGGGGTGGGGGGACGGGAGAGGGACGGCGGGGAGGGGTGAGGTGGCGGTGGAGGGGACACTCTGGGTTCCTGTCCACTGTCCTCTGGGTCAAAACAAAAACCTGCAGGACCTCTGGGATTTTTACACCGCAGTTTCAACATGTATGATACCAACAACACGTTTTCATTTCCATCAAACCAACAATTATGTAACAAAATTATTACTTTTATACTAGATCTTTTCGTCAAGATAACTTTTATGATACTAACGACACGTTTCGTGTTTTATTCAAGATCATTTTTATGACACTAGCACGTTTTTTTTCCATCGATAATCTTCAGCGATGAACTTTCTGCCTGTTTGCAGCCTGAAAACAACCAGCAGCAGTCAAACGCTAACGTTAGGCTGTAAACAAACTACACTACGGTCACATGACTGAACGACGCCGATCGGTTTAATCAACCACAAACCCCCAAACCAAACCGGCTTGTGATTGGCTGCCCACAGAAACCTGCACGGCTGGTTAGCTTCACGTCAGCGGAGTCAGAGCGACCACGCCATCTGATTAGAATCACGTTATTAAACCTTCTTTAGTTATTTTATCAGCTTTTGTTTTCATTTTTAAATCCTGGAAATTATCAAATTTCAGACAATTAGAATTCCATAATTCATATATTAAACTTCTAATGAGTAAGAGGGTTTTTGAGGTGCACGAAGTCTTCATATCAGAGTCTTAACTGCAATATTTGGTGTGATATTTCCACTGCAGCCTTCCTCTGTACAATTATTCAAATGTGCCGTTTTTTTACAGCTCTCGGCTATATTTAACATGTGACACTCATTGGTTACTGTATATTATATATATGTGTGTGTGTGTGTGTGTGTGTGTGTGTGTGTGTATATTGTTACTGGTGTATATCTGTTGTTCATTTGTCACATTGCACATGCATTTATACTTTTATATATTAAAAACTGTTAAAATATAATTTTGTAACTACTTTTATACATTGCATTGTAGCATAAAGCAGTTTGATATTTTACACACTTAAACACTCAGCACATTATTCATATTATAAATGCAATATTTACATACTTGTGCTACTCGTCTATTATTGTATTTCTTTAGATTTATTTATTTTATTTACTAAGTGTAGCTTTCATATTTATATTTGATATACTTGTGCTTTTATTTATTTCTACTTCTATATTTCTGTTTGACATCAGAGCGATGACACACTTCTTCCACCCGCAGGGATCAATAAAGTTTTTCTCATTCTGATGATTTTAAAAACGTGGACAGAAACCCTAAATCCACCTGAAGGAGACAAAGAGTGAGGAAAGGTTTGGAAAGGATGGACAGGCGGGCAACAGACCGAGAGAGACAGAGAGACAGAGAGACAGAGAGACAGAGAAACAGACGACGGAGGAGGACGGCAGGACAGCACCATGCAACAAAAACATTCACTTCTACACAAAGCAGACAGACAGACAGACGTCATGGCCGCTCTGTGGTTTACAGCTGGTGTTTGGGTGTCGTGAGGACAGGCAAAGTTTTGTGGGACACACCAGATATTTTGGGTGTTTTCGGGTGTAGTCCTCTTTGAAAGAACTGAACTGAAAAGGGACTCTTCAGGGACATCTTCAAGTGGACTCAGTTGTCTCTTTGGTCCACATCAGCTCTGACGGGGCCTCAGTCCCCTTTTTGTTCGCACCATCTATCTATCTAGATCTGGATCTACATCACTCATGCACTGCTGCACCACTTGTTGTATTACTAAATGTTGTATTTTCCTTAATTTGATGTGCTCAGTTTTCAGCCTAATTGTTATCTTACTTTTACTAGCTTTGTCAAGTGGGTTTTATCCATGTGAAGATGCACTCTATGTTTTCTATTATGATCTTATTGTATTTTTACATGCAGGTTTTTTATTATAATATTATATTATTATTATTATTATTATTATTATCATATTAGAATCAGCACAGGGTGGATGGATGGATGGATGGATGGGTGGAGGGTTGGATGGATGGATGGATGGATGGATGGATGAGTGGGTGGATGGATGGATGGGTGGATGGGTGGATGGATGGATGGATGGATGGGTGGGTGGATGGGTGGATGGATGGGTGGATGGATGGATGGGTGGGTGGATGGATGGATGGGTGGATGGGTGGATGGGTGGGTGGATGGATGGATGGGTGGATGGGTGGATGGGTGGATGGATGGATGGATGGATGGATGGGTGGGTGGATGGATGGATGGATGGATGGATGGGTGGGTGGGTGGATGGGTGGATGCATGAATGGATGGATGGATGGATGGGTGGGTGGATGGATGGGTGGATGCATGACTGGATGGATGGATGGATGGGTGGGTGGATGGATGGATGGATGGGTGGGTGGATGGGTGGATGGGTGGATGGATGGATGGGTGGGTGGATGGGTGGATGGATGGGTGGATGGATGAATGGGTGGGTGGATGGATGGATGGGTGGATGGGTGGATGGGTGGGTGGATGGATGGGTGGATGGGTGGGTGGATGGAGGGATGGGTGGGTGGATGGATGGGTGGATGGGTGGATGGATGGATGGGTGGATGGATGGGTGGATGGATGGGTGGATGGGTGGGTGGATGGATGGATGGGTGGATGGATGGGTGGATGGGTGGGTGGATGGATGGGTGGATGGATGGATGGGTGGGTGGATGGGTGGATGGGTGGGTGGGTGGATGGATGGATGGATGGGTGGGTGGATGGATGGATGGATGGGGGGGTGGATGGGTGGGTGGATGGATGGGTGGATGGATGGCTGGGTGGATGGATGGGTGGATGGGTGGGTGGATGGGTGGATGGATGGGTGGATGGATGGATGGGTGGGTGGATGGGTGGGTGGTTGGGTGGATGGATGGGTGGGTGGATGGGTGGGTGGCTGGATGGGTGGATGGATGGATGGGTGGATGGATGGGTGGATGGGTGGATGGGTGGGTGGATGGATGGATGGGTGGGTGGATGGGTGGATGGATGGATGGATGGGTGGATGGATGGATGGGTTGTTTCATGTGATTTTTGTCTTGTAAAGCACATTGGGCTGCATTTCTTGTATGAAAGGTGCTATACAAACAAAGTGTATTATTATCGTTTATTATTATCTACATGTACCTTCAAGTGTTCACGTACTAAAAGTTGTCGGTCTGAGTGTGCTTGGAGGGCTAAAAGGGGCCGAGCAGCGTGCAGCTGTCCTGAGGACGGAGGGCAATGACGCTGCTGTCAGAGCACAAACACCGAGAGCACAGATATCTACCTCCTCCTCTTTGGGGAAGATCCTCTGACGAAAGCTGACCGGCTTCTTGTTCTCGTCCACCTCGTAGTCCTCTTCATTCATCCACTCGTTGAAGGCGTCCGTGTCTAAAACCCACCTGGCGTGGACCTGAGTGGGAGTTGGACAGAGACGGGCGGAGACAAGTCCATCAGTCTTAGTTTATCCTAATGAACCCAAAGCTTCCCTTCACACTGCTGCAGGTCACAGACAGGTCATCAGCAGCACCTCTAACCCAAACACTCAGACGACTGATGGTCTTCTGAAAACAGCAGCATTGTCCTGAGCTCCCCAAAACACGCCTCTGTCTCTCTGGAGCTGACCAGCTGACTGATAATTATTTCATTACAACAAAGAAAACTGATGACAACATCAGTCAGTGTTTCCTCTACACTCATTTAGGAGTGGCGGCCCGCCACTCCTAAATCCTACCCGCCGCTCCTTCAAATGTCGTTTTTTTGTGTTTTTTTTTTTTAATTGCAAATACACCACCGCCGCATCACAGCACAGTCCTGCACTGCGTTGGGTGTCACGAGTGCTGAGGCAGATAACTATCTTGCTCCGTATCTACTCTTTGGGGTAGATAGCACCGCCCCCTCCCACCCCCCAACAGAACTAACTGGTGCCGACGTTAATTAGCTACTCACATCCAGGCATCAGGTCGGACAGTCAGAGGAGTGTCGGCTTGAAAATAGCGTGCAACTTACCGGAGAAAAGGTAGACTTATTAGCCAACTCAACTCAGTGTCGCTAACGTGAGTAAACTAATTGATAGCATTAAGCGATATACACGCCATGATGTAACTGCTGACTGCATTTTCAGATGAGCTTGTTCAAATATTTTTCAAAGAAGAGAAAGACACCTGATGAGGATGGCGCTAGTCAGGTATCATTAGCCTTTTTACTGACTCAAATTATGATGGTTAGGTAAAAAATTATGTTCACACTTGTAATCAAATGTGACGTGAGTGTAAATTATCTAACGTTAATGTTTTATGTAATCGTATAAGACAAGTAACAGACAGGGAGGAGCAGTGCAACAAAGTGAAGGAGAGCAGAGTACAGGAGGGGGAGTGCCGAGTGAAGGAGCAGGAGAGCAAAGTGATGGTGCCGGAGAGAGAGATGAGAGGAGAGGAGAAAAACATAAAGGGAAACACAGGCTATCAGGCTGGGACCCTAAATGGGTTGAAAAAAAAAATAAAAAAAATAAAAAAAATGATTGTTTCTATTTGTAGGTGAAGACTGACTT
Source organism: Plectropomus leopardus (assembly GCF_026936395.1). Lineage (NCBI taxonomy): Eukaryota > Metazoa > Chordata > Actinopteri > Perciformes > Serranidae > Plectropomus > Plectropomus leopardus. The sequence continues at coordinate 37,739,271 of NC_142186.1, read as the reverse complement.
GAGAAACAGGCTGCAGGGGGATCACCCTGCAGCATGTATGCTGCTGAGCATCAGCGGGCCTCTTGGGGAATTTCCGTACAACAGAGCCTCAGAGCTGCTCTACAAAAAACCAAGAAAAATCCATTGTTCTGAGCCTGGGTGCAAACTTTGCCACTGATTACAGCCCCATCAAGAAATTATTATTTATTGTTTTTATTATTTTATTGTTGAATTTTTGTTATTATTTTTTATTTTTACATTCAGCCTTTAAAAAGCGTCATTTGTTTACGCCGCCACGGCTCCCCGGAGAGCCTGCCCCCGCTGCTGAAAAAAATCCTAGAGGAAACACTGTCAGTCATTTATTTTTCTCATTTTTATTGTACTTTTTTCTCTTTTTTGTATAATTATTATATTCTCTATTATATGTACACGCACACTCATGTATACACATATCCCTCTTAGAATTATTCACATCCTAAATTGTCCTCTTGGTATTATTTGCTCAGTGCATCTTCTCTCCCTTCTTTCTCAGCTGCAGACATACATGCACCCAAACACACAATTGACCTCACTAACCGCCCACAGCTGAGTAAAATAATCACTTTGCATATCAACAGCAAGAAAACCACTATGCCGGATCATGTCTTTGTCTGTTTTTTGTTGTTTGTTTGCTTGTCTGATTTTCCATCTCCATCTACCCCCACATATGTGTTGCCTCTTAATACCCTGTTCTTGTTATTGTGTTTGTCCTGCCCTTTTGCACTCACTAAAAAACAAGAAATAAAGAAAATGAAATGAAACTGATGACTTGTTTTACAATGAAAGGAGTTTTCTGAACACAGGTAACTATTTATTAACAATAAATAAAAAACACCGGACAGTTTTTCTTTTTGAAAAACAAATTACGTTCGGGGGATTAAAGATGTTGAAGTGGTTGCTGCTCACCTTCCAGGGTCTGTCCGTGCTGGGGGCGTCCTCCACGTCTCCATCCACCTCGCTGGCTGACACCCAGGTATCATAGCTGAAAAAAGGGATGAGAACGACATCCATCAGCTGACAACTGAAACATTACACCCACAAAAGGATCATCACTTCAAAAGCTTTGATAAATCGGTAACATGAAACCCCAAAAAATATAATGAAAACAAACTACACATTTGATAAAAATTTGTATTATATAAATAATAATAATAATTTTTAAAAAACTGGAGCAACAACATTTGTATTTGGTTTTTTTAATTCGGCAAAATCTGAGTGAAAACCCTGTTATACCTATCTACTCCTTCAAATACAAATACAGAGTCAACAAAGTGACAATATCTGATTGAATATTTGATAAAAGAAAGAAAGCAACAACAATAATGTACATAAAGATACTTAAAAACCAAACAAAGACAACAAGAACAAATAAACATAGAGTGACAATTGTTTGGGTTTAGTTACAGTTGTCGTAAGACTTTTGGTTTGGGGTTATTCTTTTTTTGTTGGTGCCTGTGCACCTTTATATTCTTCTTCCTGTTATTACTCAGATTCATTTTGTATAAATGTTTTGTGTCTTCCTGCAGACGACCCCAAAGCTTCTTTACCTACAAAATATCATCTTTTCAGAATGCGTCTAGCTTCATGACACACTGAGATGTTTAAAATGGGGAAACTGCTGGTTGGTTGGCTGGTGTGTGGTCTCACCTGTCGGGGGACAGACCCCAGTGCACCAGCACCTGCTTGTCTTTCCTCATGACAGGACGAAGCCATTCCTCTGCAACACACACAAAGCAGCGCTGACACACACACACACGCACACACACACTGACCAATAAACCAGTCCTCAGGTCCAATGATGACACAGTCTCTCACAGATTTCCCTGCTAGCTGATGTTATTTCCACACCATCACAGGTAACGGCTGCTCTGTCTGGATCGAGACTGAATAAATCAGAGGCTGTTTCAGAGACGTTCGGCCCTACCTTCTTCCTGTTGGGATGGAGACGGGTAGATGTGGTGGGTGGCTTTGGACTTGTCCTCCGTGATGGACCCCTGGACATGATGGAGAGGACAAAATGATAACATAAGAAAGAAAAGGCCCCGATTGGCTGGTCAGACGTGTTGAGTCGGGGCTCACCTGGTGCCTCTTGATGATGTCCTTCAGTTTACCGGCCTGTTTCTGCTCGATGTCCGGCGACAGAAACACCGTGGGCCGAGTCAAGCAGTTATTCTAACAACACACAAACATCAAGTCAGAACAATCGACACACTTCATCTACACACCGCTGCACACTTCATCTGCACACTTCATCTGCACACTTCATCTACACACAGCTGCACACTTCATCTGCACACAGCTGCACACTTCATCTGCACACTTCATCTACACACAGCTGCACACTTCATCTGCACACTTCATCTGCACACAGCTGCACACTTCATCTGCACACTTCATCTACACACAGCTGCACACTTCATCTGCACACTTCATCTACACACAGCTGCACACTTCATCTGCACACTTCATCTACACACAGCTGCACACTTCATCTGCACACTTCAATCTACACACAGCTGCACACTTCATCTGCACACAACTGCACACTTCATCTGCACACTTCATCTGCACACTTCAGCTGCACACTTCAGCTGCACACTTCATCTACACACAGCTGCACTCATCTACACACTTCATCTGCACACTTCATCTGCACACTTCATCTGCACACTTCATCTGCACACTTCATCTGCACACTTCATCTACACACAGCTGCACACTTCATCTGCACACTTCATCTGCACACTTCATCTGCACACTTCATCTGCACACTTCATCTACACACTTCATCTACACACAGCTGCACACTTCATCTACACACTGCTGCACACTTCATCTACACACTGCTGCACACTTCATCTACACACTGCTGCACACTTCATCTACACACTTCATCTACACACAGCTGCACACTTCATCTGCACACAGCTGCACACTTCATCTACACACAGCTGCACACTTCATCTACACACTGCCGTACACTTCATCTACACACAGCTGCACACTTCATCTACACACTGCTGCACACTTCATCTGCACACAGCTGCACACTTCATCTACACACTGCTGCACACTTCATCTACACACTGCTGCACACTTCATCTACACACTTCATCTACACACAGCTGCACACTTCATCTGCACACAGCTGCACACTTCATCTACACACAGCTGCACACTTCATCTACACACTGCTGCACACTTCATCTACACACAGCTGCACACTTCTTCTACACACAGCTGCACACTTCATCTACACACTGCCGTACACTTCATCTACACACAGCTGCACACTTCATCTACACACTGCTGCACACTTCATCTACACACAGCTGCACACTTCATCTGCACACAGCTGCACACTTCATCTACACACAGCTGCACACTTCATCTACACACAGCTGCACACTTCATCTACACACTGCCGTACACTTCATCTACACACAGCTGCACACTTCATCTACACACTGCTGCACACTTCATCTGCACACAGCTGCACACTTCATCTACACACTGCTGCACACTTCATCTACACACTTCATCTACACACAGCTGCACACTTCATCTGCACACAGCTGCACACTTCATCTACACACAGCTGCACACTTCATCTACACACTGCTGCACACTTCATCTACACACAGCTGCACACTTCATCTACACACAGCTGCACACTTCATCTGCACACTGCTGTACACTTCATCTACACACTGCTGCACACTTCATCTGCACACTGCTGCACACTTCATCTACACACAACTGCACACTTCATCTACACACAGCTGCACACTGCTGCACACTTCATCTGCACACTGCTGCACACTTCATCTACACACTTCTACACACTTCACCTACAGATCAAAGACTCTCTTCAGGTGATTATTGTTAAATATGTAGATGATATTTAGACATGTTTCCATCAGCAGGTATGTGCGCTGTTCCCCAGTCAGCAGTATGTGTGTGTGTGTGTGTGTGTGTGTGTGTGTTGAGTTTGTGTCGTACCTGGACCAGGTTCTTCTCCACATTAAGGAACATTTCCACGTTCCTGTCCATGCGGGACGGGTTCTGCAGGTCGAATCGCCGCCTGCAGTGGAGGACAGAGAAGTGTCGGGTGAAATGTGGTCGGCACTCCAGTGAAACCAGACATCAGACCTGTACAGGGAACCGGTTTATCATGGCAGAGCCGACTGGAGCACGCCACGACCACGTGAGGGTTAAAATTGGGTCAACTCACCAGCCCTGCTCGCTCTTAAACTTGTAGACCGACCCCAAGATGTGACAGAGAGCGCCCCCTGCCTTGAAATCCAGGAAACACTTGGCCTAAAGACAAAGATAACAATGAGCAAATTAATTAAACTACTGAAGCCGAGTGTGTTTTATTCGTGTAATTCAATAATAATATTATTGTTAATAATACGGTGATGAGATTTACTAATGAAAATCATGTTCTTACGGGCAGCTTGGTGAGAGCAGGATTGTTGATTCTGCGTCCAAACGCGTCCTCCTGGAACTGCAGCAGCTGGACCACCAGGCCCGCCAAGGACTTACTTGAGGGGGAGTCATTTTGGACATACTGGGACCAGACAGAGAGGACACGGTGAAAATGTTTTTATTTAGTGAAAACAGTAAAGTCCACTCTGTGATTTTTATTTAGTGAAAACAGTAAACATCTTTTTTTTAATTTAGTGAAAACAGTTAAGTCCACTCTGTGATTTTTATTTGGTGAAAACAGTAAACATCTTTTTTTTTTAATTTAGTGAAAACAGTAAAGTCCACTCTGTGGTTTTTATTTGGTGAAAACAGTAAACATCTTTTTTTTTAATTTAGTGAAAACAGTAAAGTCCACTCTGTGGTTTTTATTTCGTGAAAACAGTAAACATCTTTTTTTTTAATTTAGTGAAAACAGTAAAGTCCACTCTGTGGTTTTTATTTCGTGAAAACAGTAAAGTCCACTCTGTGGTTTTTATTTAGTGAAAACAGTAAAGTCCACTCTGTGATTTTTATTTAGTGAAAACAGTAAACATCTTTTTTTAATTTAGTGAAAACAGTAAAGTCCACTCTGTGGTTTTTATTTCGTGAAAACAGTAAACATCTTTTTTTTTAATTTAGTGAAAACAGTAAAGTCCACTCTGTGGTTTTTATTTGGTGAAAACAGTAAAGTCCACTCTGTGGTTTTTATTTAGTGAAAACAGTAAAGTCCACTCTGTGGTTTTTATTTGGTGAAAACAGTAAACATCTTTTTTTTTAATTTAGTGAAAACAGTAAAGTCCACTCTGTGGTTTTTATTTGGTGAAAACAGTAAACATCTTTTTTTTTAATTTAGTGAAAACAGTAAAGTCCACTCTGTGGTTTTTATTTCGTGAAAACAGTAAAGTCCACTCTGTGGTTTTTATTTAGTGAAAACAGTAAAGTCCACTCTGTGATTTTTATTTAGTGAAAACAGTAAACATCTTTTTTTTAATTTAGTGAAAACAGTAAAGTCCACTCTGTGATTTTTATTTGGTGAAAACAGTAAACATCTTTTTTTTAATTTAGTGAAAACAGTAAAGTCCACTCTGTGGTTTTTATTTGGTGAAAACAGTAAACATCTTTTTTTTTTTAAATTTAGTGAAAACAGTAAAGTCCACTCTGGATTTTTATTTAGTGAAAACAGTAAAGTCCACTCTGGATTTTTATTTAGTGAAAACAGTAAAGTCCACTCTGTGGTTTTTATTTAGTGAAAACAGCAAAGTCCACTCTGGATTTTTATTTAGTGAAAACAGTAAAGTCCACTCTGTGGTTTTTATTTAGTGAAAACAGTTAAGTCCGCTGTGAGATGATTATTTTTATTAAAGTCAGTTTAGTCCACTCTATGATCATTTTTTCTTTATAAAAACAGTCAAGTCTGCTCTGTGATGAGCACTTGTGATTGTCGTTTAGTGGAAACATTAGTTTGATGGTTCGGTGAACCGTTTTGGGGGTTTTGGGGTTAATACTAGAAGTTGTCTGATTGTCCCGTGACTAACCTTTGGTTAACCCTGACTCTCTGAGCTTCTCGGTTCTTTATACATGTTCTCTCTCCGTTTTGGGGGGTTTGTGGACAGATGGAGGTTGTAAACATCGTCTGAGCAGCTGCAGAGATTCGGTCCAAACATTTTCAGCCCGTTATGTTTTCAGCTCTGAGTGAGCAGCTAGCGTGCTAACGGCGAGCTAACGGACAAACACACCTCTGCGGCTACCAGCGACATGTGCTAACTGAGCACCACCTGAATCTCTCAGCCGAACTCAAATGTTCACTCAAGCAGCATGAACTTCATCAGCTGCCGTTATAGCTCCGTTATCTCCGTTAGCCGTGTTAGCTCCGTTAGCCCCGTTAGCTTCGTTAGCTCCATTGTGCCGCCGCTGAGCAGCCCCGCTAGCCGCCGTTAGCTCACCTTCTTGTAGTTCTTTCCGACCCACTGCCGCACCGTCTCCAGCTGGGACACTGTCTCCGAGCTCTCCCAGAACTTGGTGGACGGACCGCCGTCCTTCTTCCGTCCCACCGCGGTGCCGCCGCCCGCCGGGCCGGTGGCCGGTCCTCCGGAGCCCGTCCCGCCCGCCGTGGTCGCAGCCGTCGCCATTGTGTGTTTTGTTCGATGTCTTTCTCCTCCGTTTTTCAACGATACCGCGCAGCCGCAGACCTGTTGACTCCTAAATCTCGCGAGTTACGATCGTAACGATCCTTTCGGGGATTATGGGAAATGTAGGCCCTTCTTTCTTCTTCTTCGTTTTTCAATGGCGGTTATCATCCATAAAGTTACATTAACCAGACCGCTCGAATAGCCCTGTTAAAATAAAATAAATTTAAAATAAATTAATAAATAATAATAACAATGACAATATTTATTATTATTATTATTACTATTATTATCATTATTAATAATGTTGTTGGGGAAGAAAACACTATAAAATAATTCACTTTCACTAACAATGACTATGTGACTGTTGCTTGTCAGCGAAACCACAGAAAAACATAAAAAATAAATAATAATAATGATGATAATAACAATAAAAACAACAACAATAATAATAATAATAATAATAATGGTTGATGATTCCAGCAGTATGCTGAGTGACTGCATCAAACTGCTGTTATGTTTCAAGTATTATTCTGTTATTATGTAAATGTGCTGCATGCCTTTCGTGAGATAATAATGAATAAATGTCAGTCAGTCTGCTGCTTGATTGTTCCTCTTTTAATAAAGTCATAATGATAATCATAATCATAAGGACCGTTAGCAGAAGGATGACAAACAGTGTTATTAATACATTTGTTTTTGGTTTATCCTGATTGTACCGAGTCCAGAAAAGGCTGCAGACCCAAAATCAACTCATTCAACCTTTTTAAATAAAGATTAAATAAATTAAAAAATAAAAATTCAACCCACAACAAACAATTAGTTCAGAGAGACTTTGGTTTAAAAATTTAAGAGAAAAAAACACATTATAATTAGACCCAACAAAGAAAACTGATGGTAAAAATATCCAACATGATGTGGATTTTTGAGAGTATCTGTACTTTACTTACATTTCTGTCAACTTTCACTTTTACTCCACTACATTTTCCCAAAACATCTTACTGCTGAAAGGGAAGGAAGAAAGGAGGGACAGACGGGGAAAAAAACACCAAAACCTTTTCAAGAAAACACGCCTTTTCTTAAAAAAAAAAAAGTAAATCACAAAATTTAAAAAAATAAATAAATAAATAAAAACATTGCCCTAAATTTTTAATTGTTCTATAAAAATCACCAAAAAAGGACAAAAAGATCCCTAGTTTTTAATTAAGAAAACACCTGTTTGGAAGGCTTTTTCTTTAAAATCAGCAGTGAAATAAATAGAAAAGTCGGCCGTTTAAAGCCGTCTGCTCCCTTTAAA
>NC_142186.1:37686360-37726360 GCF_026936395.1 Plectropomus leopardus | reverse complement strand
ATTGTGTTGATGAGAATGTTTTGGGCAAACAGATGGCAGCTGTCGGCGGCGCGGAGGCTCAGAGACGCTGTGATTGGCTGCTGAGAGCTGAGGGGGCGTGACCTTGGTGAGAGGAAGGTTGCTGGGCAGGGAGACGCCTTCCTGCGTCAGCAGCTTCTGCTCCTCGTCCGTCAGCTGCAGCTCCGGGTACAGCTGCACAGGAAGAGAAGAAGAAGAGTCAGTCCTCCAGCCAGCCGGCCGCCAGCGGCAGGAAGTGCGCAACAGAAACTCGAGTCTCACCGCGTCACCGTCGAGTTCGGGCGGGTGGACGGCGGCCGCGGAGACCACGGGCAGCTCGCTCACCACACACGAGTCCGAGAACAACACCTGAGAGCTCCACTCGTCTGCTGGGGGCAGGAAGTGACATCACAGTTACTGCTGACACCATCAACAGGTCTGACATTAACCCTCGCCGTCAGCTGATGGACGACAGCAAACAGAATGATCTTCATGACGTCACTCACCCAGCTGGATGGAGAAAACGTTTTCGGCTCCGCCTTCGCTCTGCACGCCGCCCACGCTGCTCAGGTCATAAACCACCTGGTAGATGGTCGCCGGGGCCGGCTGTGTGGTCGCCATGGTGACGGGACGCTCCATCACAGGCTCCTCGGAAATGCCGCTGTCGCTCTCAGACGACGATTCTGCTGGTGGCCCGCTGGGAAACACCTCGTTTGGGTCCACGCCGTGAAGGACGTCCTCTGATTCACTGTCGTTGAGCGTCTAATGGGAACATAGAGGGTTAACAGGCGGCGTCAACCGACCTCTGATGGCGTCACACTGATGGCGGCGTGCAGACTCACGCAGTCCGGGTCCAACGCCCAGTTCTGCAAGGGTTTGTCGGCGCCGTTGAGGACAAGGTCGCGGCAGGGGAACGGAGCGTGGAGCTGCCAGCTGTCCGCCGCTACACCGCCGCCACTCAGCTCGCCGCTCTCTGCATCCATGACCTGGAAGAGACGACGCAGCCGATATGACATCAGCTGTCTGTTTCCTCCTCACACACACACACACTCACACACACACACACACACACACACACATACACAAACTTGCTCACACACACACACACACACACACACACACACACACACACACACACACACAAATCAAACAGCAGATAGAGTCCATCTGCAGATCAGGAGAAGGATATCCTGGAAGGTACACACCTACACGCACCTGCGCGCACACACACACACGCACACACACACACCTGCGCACACACACACCCGGCCGCTGGTCGTACCGGTCTGACTGAACAGAAAGCTGCTCAGCTGCTGAACGTGTTTCAGTTTTTTCTTCACTCCAGAGAGACGAAACTTCCAAATGCTCAGGGGACAAAGTCAGGGGACAAAGTCAGGGGACAAAGTCAGGGGACAAAGTCAGGGGACAAAGTCTGTTTTATGATAATTTATAACCCCTCAAAGCTCATTTTCAGGTAAAAATTAACACTAGATGAAAACAAAAAAGGAAAAGGTATCAAACATTTACAAAATTCTTTATCAAAAATGATCAACAGAAGTAAAATAAATGAATGAATAAATGAACCCGAACACAAAATTTAATAACCCTCAAAGGCGTTTTAGTCTGTGTGAAAAGTATAAGTCTTTATTGCACCATAACTTTAAAAGTTATAGTCAGGATTCATAAATATAGCATATATGCTCAAAACTCAACAGGAAAAGCACCTTCAGATCAGCGACACAAATGAACAAATAAATAATGACAATAACAAATAACAATAAACCCATAAAGAGAGAAGCGCCACGTGATTAAAAGCATTCATCAGTTTGTGTTGTGACAATTGTAAATAAAGTTTGGTGGCTGTTTGTTTGTCAGCTGACTCTCAGTCTGGACTCTGGAGTCTGTCAGGCCTGATCCGGGTCCGGATCCTGGTCCAAATCTGCAGGAGCAAACACACATTAATGTTCCAACACTCACTGTGCTGCTCCTGCTGCTCCTGCTGCTCCTGCTGCTCCTCTCTGAGCCGCCGGTCCGGAGACACCGACACCTCCTCCCGCTGCTCTCTGCGGCTCACAGCTCCGGGTCCGGGTCCGGGTCCCGGTCTGAACCAGCACTCCACTTCCTCCTCTCCCGCTCCTCTCGTAGTTTCCTCTTCTTCTTCGGTGGTTGTCCTCGGGGAGCTCACAGGTAAACAGCGCCACCTGCCGCCAGGAGGCACGCGCAACTTTTCCAGGGTCCCCAAACGTCTCCGTGGACAACATTTCAAAACTTTTCCAGGACCCAGAACAGGTTTTCTTATTCTTGCCCGGGTCGGGGTTAGGGCGTTTTTTTTATTATTATTATTATTTTTAAAAACATTAAAGACATAAACTCAGCATCAGACACGATGCGTTTAAGGACCTCCAGACATTTAAACATCTGACAGTAATTTATGTTTTTACAGTTTCTGGCTGACACCTGGACTCACTTTGGGGATTTCTCAAAGAAAACGTGCCTTTAAAAAAATTAAAGAAAAATAAGCGTAAAAAAAATATTTTTTCTTTAAAAATATATAGAGACAAAATATCCCCAAACCTTTAAGATTTCTAAAAAAATTGAAAAAAAAAAAACAAAAAAACAAAAACAAAGAAAGAATCTCCAAACTTACAAAGTTAAAGGAAAAAAGATTGCTTTTGTTTTTATGAATTCACTTTTATGTTAGATTAATTTATATTTATATATATATATATATATATATATATATATATATATATATATATATATATATATATATATATATATATATATATATATGTACTGTTTTGACATGGACCCACTGCCTTATTTCAAATTGTGCATCCTTTCGTATTATTAGTTTGAATCTCACGCTGTCAGGAGAATCTGGCCGAGTCAAAACGAGAACTTTTGCTTCTGGAAAGTCACAGAACAAAGTACCAAAAGATGAAAATATTCCAGAGAAGAGTTACACTTAAGTACAGGACTGAAGTAGTAAATGTACGTGTGGGGGAATCATCAGAGTTTAAATATCTAAATTTTAAATATCTAAAAACTATCAGGACTATTTTAATCGCATGTCTTCTTTTCTTAAAACACAGGTTGATTTTTCGACGTCAGGTCCTCGTCTGCTCGTTGGCTCTATGTTCAGTTATTCTGATTATTTCAGTTAGTGAAAGATAAATAATGCTGTGATCTGGTGACTCCGGCACACAAACTCCAAAACACATAAGACTTTTTTTCTAAAAAGGTAAAATTTTAATCGTCAGTAAGTAAATTATTCGGCACAATCAACGTCTGACGAAGCAAAACAAGCGGAGGAGACAAAGAAAAGAAAAATCCAGAGGTGACTAAAAAATGAGTTAAAGTGTGTTAATCAAAACAGCTTCACCTGACCAGAAACATATTTACAAATCCTGATGCAGAAACAAAAAGCCGGAGATGTGATCTGTCATTAATACAGACAGTTCTGACGTTTGGTTTGGAGCCCAAACACCACGACCCAAAGTCCAAGTTCACACCGAGGAGGACACGAACCGCAGCTGCTGACCGCTCAAACATAACACGCAGACTATTACTGATTAACTGAGCTGAACACAGAACACGCGACAGCTGATGAGCCACCTGCAGGTCTACACACCGAGTCACGACTCACTCACAGGTCACACACCGAGTCACACACTGAGTCACAACTCACTCACAGGTCACACACCGAGTCACTCACAGGTCACACACCGAGTCACTCACGACTCACTCACAGGTCACTCAGGTCACACACCGAGTCACGACTCACTCACAGGTCACTCAGGTCACACACCGAGTCACTCACAGGTCACACACCGCGCCACCACAGGTCACTCATCACACACTCACAGGTCACACACCGAGTCACGACTCACTCACAGGTCACACTCCGAGTCACTCACGACTCACTCACAGGTCACACACCGAGTCACTCACGACTCACTCACAGGTCACACACCGAGTCACTCACGACTCACTCACAGGTCACACACCGAGTCACTCACGACTCACTCACAGGTCACACACAGGTCACACACTGAGTCACTCACGACTCACTCACAGGTCACACACCGAGTCACGACTCACTCACAGGTCACACACCGAGTCACAACTAACTCACAGGTCACACACCAAGTCACTCACGACTCACTCACAGGTCACACACCGAGTCACTCACGAGTCACTCACAGGTCACACACCGAGTCACTCACAGGTCACACACCGAGTCACGACTCACTCACAGGTCACACACCGAGTCACTCACAGGTCACACACCGAGTCACGAGTCACAGACCGAGTCACGAGTCACAGACCGAGTCACTCACAGGTCACACACCGAGTCACTCACGAGTCACTCTCAGGTCACGCACCGAGTCACGACTCACTCACGGGTCACACACCAAGTCACTCACGAGTCACGAGTCACACACCGAGTCACAACTCACTCACGAGTCACACACACCAAGTCACTCAAGAATAACACACCGAGTCACTAAAGAGTTACTCACCAGTCACTCACAGGTCACACACGAGTGACTCACGAGTCACTCACTCATAAAAAACACAATCATGTAGAAAACTGTCGAGTATGAAAACAAAGTGATATGAAAGTTTTGAAAAGTAAAAGGAGCTTTTTGTCGTTGCGTGACGTTCTGACTCTTCCAGCTTCAGACCTTCATGTGATGAGCTGCGAGGAAACAGAGAGCAGAGTTAAAGACGCCACAACAACCCAAAAATGACCAAAATTAACCAGTTCAAGTCCAACTGCCGACATCGAGACACAAGGAGGAAATCTAACCTTTGATATGTTGATAGATTTCTGTCTATCGAGGATATTTATCATAACTCAGAGGGCTGTAAATAATCATTATTTCCATAACAAATCAATTCACTGTTCAATTAATCGCTCGGACAGTTATTGTTCTCCTAAAGGCACAACCTCCAGTGGTTTGGACCGTCAGCAGGGAAAAAATTTACTATGTCTGCTTAAAGTATGACACAAAAAAAAAATCACATTTCTTAAAACTATCTCTATTTTTTTCTTTAAAAATCACCACAAAATTAATAAGAATAAAAATCTCCAGAAAAAAAGTAGTTTTCTATTAAAAAAAAACAATAAATAAAATTTAAAAAGTGAACACTTCTTAATAGAAGAAAACATGATATCCAGCATGTGATGAATTTATGATTTTTTTGATCAACTATTTAAAAAAAGAAAAGAAAACAGGACTTCCACAGCGGCGCGCTGTTCGTGTCGAGAGACTCACAGATTTGACCGTCTGTTTGATGAAGTCCTTCTTACTGCTCAGGTCCTGCTCCGGGTACGTGTCAAACACCTGAAACACACACACACACACACACACACACATATATGTTTGTATGTATGTTAATATAGAAGCAGAGGAGAGAGAGGAGAGAGGAGGAGGAGGAGTAGAAAGAGGAGGAGGAGGAGGAGGCTGCGTACCCTCTGGCAGATCTGCTTCATGGTCATCTCCTCCAGGTCGGCCTCCTTCAGGAGACTCTGCACCGTCTCCCTCAGCTGCTCGTCACTCGGACCTTTCTTGATCATCTTGATGAGCGGCTCATCATCGTCTGAACTGTCCTCTGCTGCAGACACACACACACACACACACACACACACACACACACACACACATACAGAGAGAGAGAGAGACACACAGAGACAGAGACACACACAGAAACACAGAGACAGAGACACACAGAGAAACACACAGAGACAGAGACACACACAGAGACACACAGAGACAGAGACACACACAGAGTCACACACACAGAGACAGAGACACACAGAGAAACACACAGAGACAGAGACACACACAGAGAAACACACAGAGACAGAGAAACACACAGAGACACACAGAGACAGAGACACACACAGAGACACACAGAGACAGACACACACAGAGACAGACACACACAGAGACACAGAGACACAGAGACACACACAGAGACACACAGACACACACAGAGACACACAGAGACACAGAGACACACAGAGACACACAGAGACACACAGAGACACAGAGACACACAGAGACACACAGAGACACACAGAGACACACAGAGACACAGACGCAGACTTATTTTTCTGAACTCTGGTTTTGTCATCAGGTCACCATCATCGCTTTGAGGCTCCAACACAAACAGCAGCGTCATCAGGATCAACCAGTGGATGATAAAATCCTAAAACACGTGTAAATCACGTCTGAAACACGTGTAAATCACGTCTGAACAGCTCACCTGTGTTGGTGTTGTTCTTGCTGTTGCTGCTGCTGTCTGCCTTCTTGGTTTTGGCGGCAAATTTGGCCGGAGCAGATTTCTTTTTTTTGGGCTGTAAAACAAACAAACAAACAAACAAACAAACAAATATCGGCTCAACAACATCACAAGACGTCTGAGAGCGCCACCTCTGCAAGCATTGAAGACGGGATGAAAAATGAAGAAAAAACAGGAAGCTGATGACGATAAAGGTTATTTAAGGTTATGTCAGACCATTTTTCGGCCCTGAGGAGGGACCGATGGTTTATTTTGGCTTCGGGGAGGACAGGCAAGTTCAAACGGCTGGATTTTGGATTTATTTTACTGTCCATTTTTACAAAAAATACTGGTCCTTATTTTTTTTCCTTTACAATTTTATTTTACGATTATTTTTTCTCCTTAAAGAACACATGCCTTCCCTCCATTTATGGGCCAGAATCCGGACATCAGGAAAAAATAACAAACTACAAATATAATTCAATAAATAAACTGAATTTGGTGTCACTGGGAACATTTTCTCAACCATTTTAAATCCTTTTGTTTTTTAAACAGCATTAGACTTGAGTTTTACCTTCTCATCAGCTTCACTGTCGGCGTCGGAGTCAGAGTCGTCGGAAACGTCCTTCCTCGCTCTCTTTTTCGGAGGAGCCGCCTTCTTCGCCGGCGTCCTCTGTCTTTTCACTGGGGCGGATTTTTTGGAGGCCGACTTCCCTCTGCCCGACTTTGATTTGGGAGACTGACACACAAAAAGTTTGAGGATTAAGAGCCGAAAGGACGACTGAATGAAAAGGTGAAGGCAGCCGGCTTCAACAACTAGTTTCCTCATACAGTTTGTGGACGTAGTTTGGTCGAGAGAAAATAGTTCCTCCATCAAACTGCTCAGAACGAGCAGTGTGGACGGACTTCCTGCAGCTGACGGCGCCTCACATTTAACACTTTACGGATTTAAGACCAATTTTACAACAACGAAAACTCACAATCAATATTTTGCAAAAAATAACTATTTCACCATAAAACATGATGATAATAAAGGATTAAAAACGTCAATAAACGGTGATTTGTGTAGAGAGCCGCTGATGAGGTGTTTCACCTCCCCGCTGGCGGTGGGCGGGGCTCAAACCATCTCCACTGATAAGCTGCGCTTCAGGTTAGAGGAAAAAGGTGCATTTTCTTTGAGTTTTGGGGCGAAGCGTCCCTTCAAACAGATAGCAGATTGACTGTTGCTGGACAGCCTCACCTCATCATCTTCATCATCGTCCTCCTCCTCTTGGTCCTGGTCTGCAGACTGGTCTGACTGGTCAGACCGGTCCTCCTCTTTCTCAGAGGGTTTGTCTTCTGTGTCCGAGCCCTCGGCCTCAGCTGAAGCGCCCGCCTTCTCGTCCTCCTCATCATCGTCCTCGTCGCTGCTGGAGTCCATGACGATGGCTTTGGACTTGCTTCCCGTTTTGGACTTTTTGGGACTGGACGATGAGCTCCGGGGTTTGGGTTTGCTCTTCTTCTTGGCGCTGGCCTTCGAGTCGTCGCCTGACAGCTTCTTCTTTGACTTCCTCTTTTTCTTGACGGGCAGACGCTGCCGGAGGACAAACAGCACAAGAGATGAGGACAGGAAACCTGAACATTTCGTTCTCTACTCGACTTTAAAAAATCCCTCCTTTTGTTATTCTGCTAAAATATGTCACTTCAATTTTTTCAGTACATTTTGGGGAGTAAAATATTTAAAGAAGCATTTCATTGATACAAAAAGTGTCAACACACTGAAGGACGGAAACCAGCTGGGATGAATCAGAGCTGGCCGCTCACCTTCCCGCTGTTTTTGGGTGAGATGAGGAAGGTCAGGATCCTGTCCACCAGGTCCGAGTGTGTTCCTTTCTTCTCCAGATCCAAAACGCCGCAGACGACT
This sequence comes from Plectropomus leopardus, assembly GCF_026936395.1. Taxonomy (NCBI): domain Eukaryota; kingdom Metazoa; phylum Chordata; class Actinopteri; order Perciformes; family Serranidae; genus Plectropomus; species Plectropomus leopardus. The sequence goes on along the minus strand of NC_142186.1, from coordinate 37,718,166 downwards.
TTCAGTTTGGTGTTGGTGAAATTCGAGTTCCTGCATTCAGAGACAAAGACAGAGACGGTCTGATGCCGCTTCCCGTCTTTTTCAAGTTTCTCTCTGAATCCACATGAAGACTGAGGAGGAAAAGAGCCTCCACACAGAAACTTACTTTAGGAGTTTTTCTCGTTTTTTGGAGTACTGTTCGCTGTCGGCATCAAAAGGGAAGCCGTTAAACAGACGCAGGTTCTTCTTTAAGGTGGCCATCTGACGGAGGAACACAGTTTGTTTTGTTTACAGTACAGAGAGAAACGGGTAGTACAGCACACATTTATCCCACGCAAAATGAAATGAAAAAAATGAAGAAACTCTGGTGATTAAAAATAAATAAAGACAAGACAACCAAAACACTGTCACATACTGACTCATATTAAAGCTACAGAAAATAAACTCACTGTTACGTCACGTTAATGTCGTTTCATTTATTACACACAACACATTTCAAATTCCATGACTTTTTCAGGTTTTCCATGACGGCAAAAACCCTGTGAAACACCGCTCACTGAGCGCGTGTCTCCGTCTCCTCCTCGGTCGCCCAGCGGTTCCTACCTTTCCGGGTCTGTCGAACAGGATGGCGTGCAGAGGCTTCAGGTCAGCTGGCTTCATCTTGGTGATCTGGTAGCCGGTCCGAGGAATGTCTCCTAATCGATCTCCGCTACCTGAGATTGCGGGAACCAAACAAGCCGACAGTTTTTACACACGAACCAGCGAACGCCTGCGAAGCTCACATTTCAATGCCAAATATTCACGTCAGGCAATCTAACAGTTAAAAACCAGAAAACCGCCAGCTGTATCTGTCTTTGTTAAATATTTACCATCTCCAATCTTGAGCTTCTCCTTTTGCTTCGGTGCCTGAAAGTCGAGCCTCTCCACGCTCTTCTTTGTTCTCTTGCCCTCTATAATTTCACCCACAGCTGCCACAACAGAGTGAAAATGATAAATAAATCAGAACTACCGGCGTCTCTCGGCTAAAGAGGTATTTCACTGCTGCTGGAGAGACGCTCTTTTAATAAAACTGCTGTCTCTACAAGCACAAAGACACACATACTTGTGAAATTGGTGCTACATGAGCAGAGAAAACGGAAAAGGGCTGAAGCACAAAAACTCCGACTACCAGCCCTTTGGGCTAGGGTTAGATGATATATCATAACACCGTTTACCAGATATTTTGGAGCTGCTTTTGTTGGGACTCGACTGGTCGTTCTGTGACGCGTCCTGCTGGTCCTCCACTTCCTCCTCTGACACCGCAGAGCTGTCCATCGCTTCCTCCGCCACGTCGCTCATATCTGCAGGGGCTCGGCCTGTCCGCTTTGTCCTAACAGATTCACATCTTTATATCACCTGTTCACTCACAAAAGTTCAAAACTTTTCCATGACTTTCCAAGGACCCCACAATTTTTTTTCTTGCCCCAGTTGCCCGTCATTTTTTTAACATAAAATTCAAAATCATGATGTGTTGAACGACCGCTGGAAATTAAATCCACCAATTATTACTGTTGTTAGAGTTTCTGGTTGTCATTGTTGTGGTTTTTCAGGAAAATATGCCTTTCAAACATTTAGGAAAAACATAAGACAAACACATCCAAACTTAAAAAAAAAACTTCTAAACCTGTTTTCAAAAAATAAAATTAAAAAGGTTCCAGTTTTCTTTAAAAATCATCAAAACTTAAAAACCAAACAAAAAAATCATCAAAAAATGAAAAACAAACACAAAAAAAAATCATCAAAACTTTTTGGTTTCTATAAAACTCACAAAAACGAAATCAAAAAAGAAGAAATGAACGCCTACATTTTTTTAAAGGAAACACACCTCCTGAACCCACTTCCTTTAAGTTTTCTATAAAAATTGCCAAGAAAATTTTAAAGAAAAAAGTTGACAAAACCTTTAAAAAGGACCAAAAAAAACTACCCCCCCCCCCTTCTTCTGGGCCTGTTATCTTATAATAACTATAACATTAATAATAATAATAATAATAACAATAAAGAAAAAAACAGGACCCCGCCCCCCAGGAAATCAATCAAAAAATTAACTTTTAACTTACAGTAATGTAATTTAATTTATTAAACATTATATTTCCATGATTTTCCATAACTTTCAATGATATTTACTAGTTCCATGACTTTTCCAGTCCTGGAAAACTTCGCCATGATTGGGCGGGGGGTTAAGGGGTACTTCAAGTTAAAAATCAGTTTTTCAGGGTTTTTCATAAAATAAAAGCATCAGAGCAGAGCTCGTTGGCTCCTTCACAATAAAGCTCTTTGGCGCGCTTTAACTTCACTGTAAACTTGTTAGCTGCTGTTCAGTTAGCTCGCCGTCACCTCCGGGGCTCAAACCGTCTCCGCGGACCCGCCGGCCCCTGCGCCGCCCCGGGCCCGGTCGCTCTGTGAGCCGGTGTTTACTGTTCAACGGCGGCAAACAAACAAACAAACAAACAAACAAACAAACAAACACACAGCGCGCACGGTCAGGTTTGTTAGCTAGCGCTAGCCGCCTGCTAACTGTTAGCTGCTGTTAGCTCCGCTCAGTCTGCCGCTAATACACACACACACACTCACACACACTCACACACACTCACCGCCGGGCTGCGGCCGGTGTCCCGGGGTTTACCTGAGCAGCAGGGCCGGTGTGAGTGTCTCTGTCCCGCGGTGTCCCGCTCTGTGAGCTGTCACTGTCTCCGTCTGCTTTTACCTGTTTTTATTTTCATGATGGCGGTTTCTCCCCGGGGCGGGGCTTACTGCCGCAGCCGCTCCGCTGATTGGACCGAGGACTGATGACGTCACCCTTCTTCGAGTTGTAAAAATGTGGATCCAATACGTCACCGCTGCGTCAGCGCCCCCTGTGGTGTTCCCACAGACTGTACATAAAAACACACATATGGACACATAAAGACAGAAACTGTGCAGCAGTTAAGTTTTACACTTCATGACAGAAAATTATACACTTTTATTTTACTAGATACAATAACATTTCATGGAAGAAAGAAAAAAGTAAACTAGGCTACTTTATAAACATGCACAATATATATAATGCAAGTCATTACTAAGGGCTTTCTTTGTTTTATACGTTTGTAAGTTTTATATAACTTTGATAGAACAAAATGATTAACTTTTCAAGTCAATCTAATTTATAAAGCCTATTATCACAAACAACAATCTGCCTCAGAGGGCTTCACAGCAGACGACATCCCTCTGCGTTTAGACCCTCACAGAAACAACAAAACAATGCCCCGTGTGCTCGGTGTGTGTCTGTAAAGCTGGTGGTGACGTGTAGAGAGGAGCTGCTCTCAGAGAGTGAAACGTGAGGTCAAAGTAGGAAGTCGGTCTGACCACACTCCATTTTACAGTCGGCAGAGCAGGAAACAGGGTGAGTGTTCATACCTGCAAATGACAATTTCTCTAAATATTGTTGAGTAATGTGCTTTTTTTGTTGTTCTTCAGAAGAAGTGTTTAATCTGTTGTCATTAGAACATTAAATGAAACTGGCGTGCTGGAGTCAAAGGTGTCGTCTTCACATGTTTCCTGTTTCCTGACTCATCACAGCTCCTCGTTATGTGACACACTGGCACCAACACAGAGCCACAGTCTGAACTCTGACCCGTCAGGCTGAGTCGGTGCAGCCGCACTTCATCTTACTGATGACCACAGAATATTCACCGTTTGATTCATGTCAAATACACTTCAGTGTGTGTGTGTGTGTGTGTGTGTGTGTGTGTGTGTGTGTGTGTGTAGCTGTAGGATGAGTGAATCAGAGGAAGACAAGCACAGACCAGCGTCTTCAGTGTCCCCCTGTCCCCCTGTGAGGAGTGTGCGGTCACATGACAGACCTGCAGACGTCAGTCCCGGAGCCTCAGACACACAGTGAGACACGTTTTTTCCTCGAATCAGTCTAACCCGAACTCTGTCCTGCTGTCTGATCACACTGATCCTCTGTGACAGGCAGCAGCTCACACTGACCGCCGCGAGCTTTCCCTCGTTTTAAGACGCCGCGCCTCATGCAGCAACAGTCTCTTACATTTCTCTTTAATTTTCTGAAAACAATAAGAGAAGTCAACTCCAGAGGCCGCAGTCGATATTATTAATTATTAACCATCGTACTCGGTAGTTACCCAGGTGTGGTCAGCGGTGAGTCCCACTGGTCACAGGTCACCTGCTGACACACCATATAAGGGTATGAGGTGTGGTGCCGTGTGCAAAGTGACTCTGAGAAACCAAGAGAGAGAGAGGAAGAAAAAAGACTTGTGCAGTAGTGAAACTGTTTAATAAACGAAAACATAAAAAAAATCCCAGCCATGAAAAAACATTTGCTGCATCAGCAGAAACTGTAGCCACGTTGAATTTTGCTGCAGGACTGAAATTCCTGAAAATAACAATTTTTTAAAATTAATCTTAAGAAGACTCATACAAAAATGTGTGCACTCGAGTTTAACAAGTTTGGAAAAAAAAAAACAAAAAAAATCTCTGCTCACAGTTGAGCTGGTAGCGTTACTTTCTGAACTCACCTCATACTACTACCACACTGTAAAAATACTCTGTTGCCAATACAAATCCTACAATGAATTAGGTAAAAATATGGAAGTACAATCAAGAAAATGTCTTTAGGTATTTAAAGAAATCAATGCAGAAAAAACTTGTGTGTTATGTGTTGAATAAAATATTTATGAAATATTTTTGCATGAAAACTAGGGCTTCTGAATCACTGAATTTCAATTGTTAATCAAAAGTAATTGCATCTTTTTACAACACGTCAACAGCTCCATCATTTTTGCATTTCCAAACAGTTTTTAGGTCTGTTTGAACACTTAAAACCATACCAAACTGGCTGGATTTCTCTCGAAAACATGAAAAGCAGGCGGTGAGCAACTTTACAAAAAAGACCCAAAAATTGGCCAGAAATGGTCCCTAAGGGTTAATAACAAACAGTCCCTCAGGGGTTAAAGGCAGCGTGATTTTAAGGCCGACAGCTCTGACAGAAAAAACTGTGTTCACCTCCACAGACAGGAGAGGAGGAGCTGTGATGTGTCTGAGGAGGAGCAGCTGTCCTCCTCCTGCGCTCTGTGTCAGGATGTCTCGAGGGATCCGGTCTCTGCAGGCTGTGGACATCGGCTCTGCAGACAGTGCGTCCCCTCATACTGGGACCAGTCTGCCCCATCAGGAGACTCCTTCTGTCCCCAGTGTGAGGAAAGAGCCAGACCAGGAGCTGGACTGCAGACCACCGCTCACACCGGCCCTGGACCTCGTAAGTCTGCTTCCTGTTGGCCGCAGACACTTCCTTTTTTTAAAAAGATTTTTGGGGCATTTTTGCATTTAATTGATAGAACAGCACGTGATGGGGGAGAGTGTCTGGGGGGAGGTGACATACAGCAAAGGGCTGAGGCCGGAGTCGAACCCACGGCCGCTGCAGCGAGGACACAGCCATTATACATACGTGCTCTTTCCACTGATCCACCAGGCACCCTGGCAGCAGACACTTCCTGTTGGCAGCAGACACTTCCTGTTGGCAGCAGACACTTCCTGTTGGCAGCAGACACTTCCTGTTGGCAGCAGACACTTCCTGTTGGCAGCCGACACTTGATTAAGTTTCTTTTTTTGGGAATAAATCCTGTTTCTAGCTCAAGTCAAGTCTAGTCTAGTTTAGTTTAGTTTAGTTTAGTTGAATCGAATAGAATCGAATTGAATCAAATTTAGTTGAGATTGATTTAATTTAATTTTAATCAATTTAGTTTAGTAGCACACAATACAAAACTGCATAAAATCCAGATGAATTGTCTCAGGAGAGGTCAAGAAGCCAGAGGCTGTAATAGTTCTTACATTTGCAGGAAATTTCGTATTATGTTTGCAGGAGGCAGCTGTGATCACGTCTGTGGTTTATTACGTTGGCGGGTGTTACATGTCTTTTAGTATTTTGTATTCTCTATTTTGAATTTGTATTTGTTTTGTTGTTGCATTCATGTAAAGTGTCTTTGAGTTAGAAATTACGATTATGATTATGATTATTATAATTGTGAGTTATTATTATCATTACTATTATATTTTATTATTATGTTTTTGTTGATTGATTTTCTAAAGTCTGACTCTCATGCTTCTCTGTGGGCAGATGTTGTTCTGCAGGAGGTTTCAGACGAACATAAGGTCAGTCTGAGGAAGAGATGTGAACGTGTGACTGAAGGAACTGATGAAAGAGGAAGTGAGACTCTCCTGAAAAGGATCTACACTGAGCTCTACATCACAGAGGGAAGGAGCGAAGACGTCAACAACCAGCATGAGGTTTGGCACCTGGAGACATCGTCCAAGAAGAAGACCCTCCATGACACTTCGATCAAGTGTCAGGATGTCTTTAAAGCCTTACCTGACCAACAGAAACACATCAGAGTTGTTGTGACGATCGGTGTCGCTGGCGTCGGAAAAACCTTCACGGTGCAGAAGTTCACTCTGGACTGGGCCGAGGGTTTGGAGAACCAGGATGTCAGTCTGGTGGTTCTGCTTTCGTTCAGGGAGCTGAACTTGATCAGAGATGAGCGGCTCAGTCTCCTCACGCTGCTCCATGTTTTCCATCCAACATTACAGAAGGTCACAGCAGAGGAGCTCGCCGTCTGTAACGTTTTGTTCATCTTTGACGGCCTGGACGAAAGCAGACTTTCTCTGGATTTCAACAACAATGAGGTCGTATCTGATGTCACACAGACGTCATCAGTCAACCTGCTGCTGACAAACCTCATCGAGGGGAATCTGCTGCCCTCGGCTCTTGTCTGGATCACTTCCCGACCCGCGGCAGCCAATCAGATCCCTCCTGCACATGTTGACAGGGTAACAGAAGTACGAGGCTTCACCGACGCCCAGAAGGAGGAGTACTTCAGGAGGAGAGTCGGCGATGAAGAGCTGTCCAGCAGAATCATCTCACACATCAAGACATCCAGGAGCCTCCACATCATGTGTCTGATCCCAGTCTTCTGCTGGATCACGGCTACAGTTCTGGACCACATGTTGACCACAGAGCAGAGAGGAGAGCTGCCCAAGACCCTGACCGACCTGTACTCACACTTCCTGCTGGTTCAGACAAAGAGGAAGAAGCACAAGTATGATGAGATGAGTCCACAGGAGCTGACGGAGGCTGACGGAAAAGTTCTGCTGAAGCTGGGGAGGCTGGCGTTTGAACAGCTGTTGAAGGGAAACATCATGTTCTACCAAGAAGACCTGGAGCGATGTGGTCTGGATGTCACAGAGGCCTCGGTGTACTCAGGAGTTTGTACCGAGATCTTCAGAAGAGAGAGTGTGATCTTCCAGAAAACCGTCTACTGCTTCGTCCATCTGAGCGTTCAGGAGTTTCTGGCTGCAGTCTACATGTTCCACTGTTACACTAACAGGAGGACAGAGGTCCTGAAGGACTTCCTGGGGAATGACTGGAATAGTCACCGATCCCTAAGTGATTTTTTTAGGAGTGCCATGAACAATGACAGCACTGACGGCAGTGGTCCTAATTACCCCTCCTTGGACAAGTTCCTGAAGAGAGTCATGGAAAAATCCCTCCAAAGTAAGAATGGCCACCTGGACCTGTTTGTTCGCTTCCTCCATGGCCTCGCTCTGGAGTCCAACCAGAGACTGTTAGGAGGCCTGCTGGGTTGCACTGACAGCAGCCCAGAAGTCATCCAGAGAGCCATCAGCAACCTGAACAAGATGAACGTGTACGAGATCTCTCCTGACAGAAGCATTAACATCTTCCACTGTCTGCTGGAGATGAACGACCACTTGGTCCATCAGGAGATCCAAGAATTCCTGCTGTCGGAGAGTCGATCGGAGAGGGAGCTGTCGGTGGTCCACTGCTCGGCTCTGGCCTACATGCTGCAGATGTCGGAGGAGGTTCTGGATGAGCTGGACCTAAAGAAGTACAACACCTCAGACCACGGACGACTGAAACTGATTCCAGCTGTTAGGAACTGCAGGAAGGCCGTGTAAGCCCAGATCTGATCAACTTTCAAAGCAACGTAGCTTAGTTCTTCAAATATATGCTGAAATTTATTTTTATTATTCTTGAAGGTTCTGCATGTGACACACAGAACACTGATGTAGTAGCAAACCACTATTTGCTGTGTGTTGAACAGTCAGTACATTAATGTGATGGCAGAAAAAGTGGAGTTATTGTGTCAGTCAGACTAAGCCTTCACCTGCAGGGTACAGCCCTCAGCTGCCAGGTACAGACAGGTACAGACAGGTACAGCCCTCAGCTGCCAGGTACAGACAGGTACAGCCCTCAGCTGCCAGGTACAGCCCACAGTCCACCACCCAATTGGGCTGTGGATGACTTCAATGTCACAACTCAAAAGCAAATGTTACCAAAAACAGGAAGTGTCAAACTATTTTGCCGTCAAATGCACACTGTGTTTCATATTTTGTTTGAAATGTGTTACGACAGACTGACGGGCTGCAAACTCTCAGAGACTCACTGTGAAGTTGTGGCCTCGGCTCTGAAGTCCAGCCCGTCCCATCTGAGACAGCTGGACCTGAGTAACAACAAGCTGCTGGATTCGGAGGTGAAGCTGCTGTCTGCTGGACTGGAGAGCTCAAACTGTAAACTGGAAACACTGAGGTCAGTTCCACCGACTGGAGATTATGGACCTTTTTTTTTCCTTGTATACAATAAATTCAATCTGAGGATTTTGGTTGATAAATTATCAGAATTTGCCTGAGATAAATGTCAGTCTTGTCAGAAATGTTCTGTCTGTCCAAATGGCCAAGTGTCAACCATCGGCCTAAAAGATGTCAGGACTGATGAGGCTGCACAGTGTGTAAAAGCACGAGTGAGGTTGTTGAGGATGTGATGATGGATTATAAATGTCTTTTTATCATGTGATGATGCAACCATAACAGAATGAAAACGTCACTCCACTCACTGTAGGCAGAAGCTTATTGATGACGACACAGTCATGTTTCGCTACACATTTAAAACCTGAGCAGATCTGGGCAGAAGGACGTCGTATGCTGTAAAGCCCTCTGAGGCAAACCGTGTTTTGTGATAATGGGCTTTATAAATAAAATTGACTTGATTTGACTTCTAATCAAAGTGGTTTTATCTTCATTCTTTGCTCAGACTGAGGGGCTGCAGGCTGTCAGAGACCGGCTGTGCCTCTCTGTTCTCGGCGTTGAAGTCTAACCCATCTCACCTGACAGAGCTGGAACTGAGTGATAACTACCTGCAGGGTACAGGTCTGAAGCAGCTGTGTGGTTTTCTGCAGAGTTCAAACTGCAGACTGAAGACTCTGAGGTCAGTTCACCGACTCTCCCTGCTGTAGATTCTGCTTTATTAGCAACTCAACCCTCAATTTACGCACAAATTAGGGCTGTCAAACCATTATTTTTTAAAACTTGTTATTAATCGCAGAATTTTAATAGTTAATCGCAATAATTGTATTTCTTAATCACATCATTTCAATTCCATTATTCTGCATTTGAACTAAACAATTCTGAAGTTCATATTAATAAGCTGAAGCAATTCTTAATAAACTGTCAAAATGAAGAACAAAATGACATTAAAAAAAAAAGAATCATGGGACTATATATTATATATATATATATATATATATATATATATATATATATATATATATATATATATATTCACACACCTGGGATTCAGAGGCCAAGGGACCCCTGTGAAATGACCGTGCTGTTTTTCTTTGCCAAAATGTAGGCTGACTGTGGAGCTCATGACCCGGATGGTTGGTCTTTATCTTTGACCTTTATTCTTCACTCAGACTGAGGCGCTGCAGTCTATCAGAGACCATCTGTGCCTCTCTGTCCTCGGCTCTGAAGGCCAACCCGTCTCACTTGACCGAGCTGGACCTGAGTGAAAACTCCCTGAAGCATGCAGCAGTGAAGCAGCTATGTGGTTTCCTGCAGAGTCCGAACTGCAGACTGAAGACTCTGAGGTCAGTTCACCGACTCTATCTGCTCAAATGTCTGAAATACGTAACATTCAAGGACTATTCGCCGGCTGCCTGGAGACCCAAAGAACTGCAGTAAAAACTGTCATTAAAACGAATTGTTCTTTGATTTTAGGAGCAGGTTTGTAGGTTGCACATTTCTGGGTCCGTTAGTTTGCCGTTGAGGCTCAGCAGTCTGGAAGACTGCAGCTCAGACGCTCTTACAGTCCAGAAGTTTCAGGAAGGCTGCTGGTCTCACCATCAGCACACCTGTGGGAATAAATCGATGATATTTCTCATGTATAGAAATGACCTCAACATATTTATGCTTTTCTGTTATTGGAGACAGACGGTGATCATTTTTTTATTTTTTATGAGCACACATCTGTCATCAGATGTCCTGCAGAACCACGTCCTCAACGCTCGGCATTCTTGACTGTAGTTTTTCAGAACACATCCAACACCAACATCTGCTTGCTCTTTATAGTTTATCTATGGTCAGATATAGTTTATAGTTCATATATATATATATATATATATATATATATATATATATATATATATATTTTAGGAGATGTCAGTCTATATATAAATGGAAGTGGGTGAATTATTTTTCAATGACTGATCGAGAAGAGTTAACTTAACTTAACTTAGTTACCTTAATAAGTTTACACTTGTTCCCACTCCTCCTTTTTTTTCTGTTTGAAATAAATTTCACTTCAGTTGAATTCTTCATCCTGTATCCTTTGCTCAGACTGAGGGGCTGCAGTTTGTTAGAGATGAGACTCAACTCTCTGTCCACTGCGCTGAAGTCCAACCCGTCTCACCTGACCGAGCTGGACCTGAGTAATAACTACCTGCAGGGTTCAGGACTGAAGCAGCTGTGTGGTCTCCTGCAGAGTCCGAACTGCAGACTGAAGACTCTGAGGTCAGTACACCGACTCTCTTTCACAACTTCTTGTATGTTACCCAGCTCGCAATGTTTTGTTCTGAAAACGTTCTGAGTGGTGCAATGCAACTAATGCAATGTTTTAGTTATGTTTTCAGCTTTTTGACTCTTCTTTTGGTTCCCAGAACGTTCTTCTTAAAGTTCAGCTAACATTCTCTATAAACGTCAAAACATTTTTAAAATGGTATTTTTTTATTGTTAACATATCACATTACATGTTCAGTAAAAATGTTGTCTAATCTCAGTCCTCAAAAACATGTTCTGAATGTTGCTTTGAAATGTTCTTCCTTTGTTCTCATGTAACATTGTGGGAACATTTTGTAAAAGAACGTTCTCTGATCTGTCACCTGTCGACATCACCAAAACATCCTCAATGTTGCAGTTCAAATGTTACACCTTAGTCAGCATTTAACCTCACGGGAACATTATTAGAAATGATAAACATCCTTAAAACATTATTGTGACTGATAGGTAACGTTAGCCAATGTAGGATTTATTAAGTTTGCACATCTTCCTACTCCTATTTGGATATGTCTGTAGTTTGTTTATCTGTTCATTCTTTCATTTCTTTTCTTTTTTACATGTTTTGAAGTAAATTTCAGTTCAGTTTCATCCTTGATCTGCATCCTTCACTCAGACTGAGGGGCTGCAGTTTGTCAGAGGACAGCTGTTCCTCTCTGTCCTCGGCGCTGAAGTCCAACCCGTCTCACCTGACCGAGCTGGACCTGAGTGATAACTACCTGCAGCCTTCAGCAGTGAAGCAGCTGTGTGGTTTCCTGCAGAGTCCGAACAGCAGACTGAAGACTCTGAGGTCAGTTGGAGGCTGATGCTGAGCTGCTGCTGCAGGACTGTAATAAACTTCTGGACGTTAATGCTCCACCTCGTTAGGAGCAACCAATCAGGGCTTTACACACCGACTGCACTTTGTCCTCATGACTCTTTAGCTGCTTTTCCATTGGTGCATACAATACATCTTGTGTATTGTATGCACCAAGGTACTTCTGCTGGCTGCACAAGAATTTGCCCAATAAAGATTTCTTGAACTTGAACAGAAATGACATTTTTGCCATCTTTTAAAGAAAACATTTTGGCTTTTGTTTTCTTTCAAAATTTTTGGTGTTCATTTGTTTCCTGTAAAAAAAAACACACCGCAATTGTTTGTTGTCTTCGTTTTGTGGTGACAAGCCTGGACAGGCATGGACACAGACCGCATCTGCAGTCTGACTGATTTGTGGAGGGAAACATCTGCGAAGGGTTAATCCTGGTTTTGAGTTATTTCCTCCAGGTCAGACGGGGATCACGACTGTCAGCTGTGGTCTTTGTGGTGAAGATGTGAAGCGATGTGAAATGTTACATTAGAAACCTGATCCATGACTGTGTTTATTCCTCCAGGATCGACGGCAAAGTGTTGACAGCCAAGAAACCCCAGACATGTGAGTCCTGAAACATCAGCAGTCATCAAGCTGCTGGATATCATAGCTGATGGATACAGTTTCTCCCCCTCAGTCAACTTTCCTCGTTTTTGTTTCACTTGTTCTCAGGTGACTCTGACGTCAAAGCCAACGTGAAGACAAATCTCCATGAGGACGACAGACAGGTGAGACAACGGCCGGACTACAGGGGGAAGTTTCTCCAATGAATAATTTGGTACCCAGCAAACAGAGGGTTAAAGTTGTGGCTTCTGTTTATTGGATTGTTTTGAAATAACCGACTTTGTGTCTTTCTTAATTTCAGGCTCTGTTATCCTTCTCACCCGAATACACGGCCGAATCTTCATACAGGTAATCCTGAAAAATGACCAAATGCTGTTTCAGCTCCTCTAATGGTTCAATCAAGCTGTGATTCTCAACAAGCGCTGATGCTAAATGCCAAATGTGGCCCCTAAAAAGGGCCCCTGGTGGTCCCCCAACCATTTTCTAACACAGTTAAATTAAAGTGATTAAGACTGTGAATTGTTTTTGTTCTTTTAGTATCCATAAGGGGCCAGAGTGCATAAAACAGCATCAAAATAGACCCCCACACCCCCCTGACAGAGGTCCTAGCTAAGACCCTGATGTCCTAGAAATCTTAGAAACGTCCTAAAATCCAAGAAATGCTCAAAGTCCAAGAAATGTCCTAGAGTCCTAGAAATGTTTGAAAACACTAGAAACATCCTAAAATCCTAGAAATGTCCTAAAATCCTCAATATTCCCTAAAATCTTAGAAAGCATGAGGCAGAAAAGTTTTTGCTGTGAGTGAAACAGACTCCTGAGTTACAGGACGACGAGCAGCCTCGTGGTCGGAGATCGGATCATGTGTCGGCTTTAGGATCACAAAGGAAAGAAGCCCAGATCTGACAGATCTGTTTCCCATGAGGGCAAAAAAATCAGATTTGGTCCACATTAACTTGTGGACAGACAAACTGTGACGGTGTCTCGGGGACATTTGGACAGGAGGCCGACCGTATGGATGGACCTGAGACTAACGGGCTGATGAATGCTGGTTGTGCTGAGTGGAGTCTTGTGTGTGCGGCAGGTTCAGGTGTCCCGGTCCAGGTGTGTTCCGGTGTGATCTGACCGGACTGGTGTTTGTTATGACTCAGGAGGCGGAGCTGCTGTACAGGGCCGTCCAGTGGGATGAGCGCGTCCTCCGGCCGGCGGGGAAGACGCCTGCGGGGCCGCTGTTTGAAATCAAGTGTTCAGAGGACGCTGCCGTCTGTCAGCTGCACCTCCCACACTGCGAGACAAAGGACGGTAAAGACAAGCTGAGTCCACAGACAGGATGCAGGTGGACCGGTGCATGCTGGGAGGCTCCAGAGTTCATGACTAAAGATGAATTTTAACGTTTTAACTTAGAGCTCCGGTGGTGAGAAATGATGAGCCTGTTGGCAGGAAAACCAGAGTTTAACAGCACTTTTTTCTTCGGCAGCGTTGCTGGTTGACGGCCTGTTGTCGGTCGTCCACGTCACCGATGACGGGACGAGCGTCTTGGAGCCCCTGGAGATCACAGACACTCACGTGGCCGTGAAGGTCCCAAACCTCTCTGCCTTCGGCCTGGTCTGGGATTTTGTTAAAAGGTTTCTTAACGTCACACTCCCAATAAATGGCCAAGTTCTGCTTTTCCTCCGACCTCCGTACGAGGATCAACGAGTGCTGGACATATTTCTGCTGCAGGACAACATCCCAGTGCACGAGGTAAAGCTGTCCGTCCTGTGTGCTCACCATCGGACTAAACTCATGTTTTCAGCCACAGCAGTTCTCATGAGATTCACACTTTGCTGCTTTAGTTTTACCTTGAAGACCTGATTTAAGACTGAGTCTCTCACCTGTCCATCTTGAGATTGCTCCTCTAGTTTCTTTTGTCTCTCTCAGCCTGTATTTCTGTCACCGACATCCCTGAGACTTCCGACAACGCAGTCATACCCACACTGTGTTTTATCAAAATTTCGAAAATATTGCTTAAGTTTTGTGCAAATCTGTGATGGAAACCCGCCTACTGAGAAAATCTCCACTTCACCGTCTGTCGGCTCTCTGAGGACAACACAGACCTGTCCACCACGTTACCATGGAGACTCCTGCACAGTGTTTTTAAATGTGCTGTATTAATCAAATCTCCTGGACTATCTAAGCATGAACTAAACTAATAAAAATGTCCTTACACTGAAGGTTGCCATCCAGCAGGGAGCTGCTGAGCAGATCAAGATCTCCTCCAACTGTCACCTCAGCTTCGGTCAGAGTTACAGCGTCCAATGTGAACCCGAGGGCTTCATCATCCAGCCGGAGGTCAGTCCCGCCTCTCGCACACTCCTGCTGCTTTCAGACTCAGCGATCAAATACGCTGTTTTAGCTGCACGTAGATGCTCAGGTTAAAAACGTACCAGATAGACGTTCTTCCCTCAGAAATGACTCGGTACCTCTGATTTCAGCACGAAGCTTTTCAGACAAGGTGTGGACCAAACTTCCATCCAACATTTGAAGTTTTCCTGAATAAAAACACAAAGACGGTGACTCTGATGGTGCGGGACCAGGAGCGGTCAGACGTGTGGAAACGTCACGTGTTACTGACAGGTAGAGTTCACGCTCTGCAGCAGCACCTCAGCCCAAAGTCACAGAGCAGAATACTGCAGATATGTGTCGACCTCACGTCATTCTTCAGACCACGTGACATTTACAGCACGTCATCGCTCCATTCGGTTCGCAAAAGATCATTTCTGGAAGTGCTGGGGACAATGAAAATAAATTTGTATGATCGTAGGTTGTTAAAAAAGAGATTTCTGATTATTTTCCAGGTCCAAGAGGGGAACTGCCACAGACAGACGTCCCATCAGAGGACAGTGTCCCATCAGAGGACAGTGTCCCTGCTTACGAGAGGCTGCTCTCAATTCGGATGCAGTTTATTAACGGAGTGTCTGAGCCGGTTCTGAACCAGCTTCTGGATAAACTTCTTCAGTGCCGCGTGATAAACGACGCTGAGATGCAGTTGACCGGAATAAAAGCCCGAGCAGAAAAAGCACGAGACGTCATCGACACGGTGCGGAGAAAGGGTGCCGTAGCGTGCTGGGCTCTGGTGGCGGCTCTCCGTGAGGTGGATCCGTGCTTCTCCAGAGCGCTCAGCTTCAGCTGAAGCCAAACAGAGAAACTTTGCAGGGTGACGATGATCATGGTTGTTTCGGGTTTCGGGCGGGCGTGGTTATGCAGGACGTGGCAGTGGGCGTGGTTATGCAGACGTGGTGGTGCACGCGTCACAGAGCTCAGTAAACATCTCCTCAGCTCGCAGTGTTGGCTCGCAGTGATGCTGAAACTTTCTGAAAACAGTACGACGCAACCAATGCAATGTTTTAGTAACATTTTCTTTTAGTTCCCAGAACGTTCTTCTGAAACTTACATTCTCAATCAACATTCAACAGTTTTTTAATATTTATATATTTTCTTAATATGTCTCATTATATTTTCATTGCAAATGTTATCTCAGCCCTCAATAACATGCTCTGAAGGTTGCTTTGAAAAGGTTCTTCCTTTGTTCTCATGTAACATTGTTGGAACATTGTGGGAGAAGGGCCCGAGGACAGGGGCCCGAGGACAGGGACCCGAGGACACGGGCCAGAGGATAGGGGCCCGAGGAGACAGGCCTGCTGTAGTTGTTAGTTTAAGCCAGCAGATGGAGGCATTTCACTGAGGGACAGAGGAGAAGCAGCTGCAGCATCAGAGGTCCGTTTCACAAAGCAGGTTTAGTGAAAACCCTGAGTCTGTTAACCCTGAAATGAGGGAAACTCAGAGTTTCCTATCTCAGAGTAGATCAACTCAGAGTTCAGGGTTACACTCAGAGTTTGTTGAACCTGCTTTGTAAAACGGACCCCAGACAGATGTGAAAATCAGACAAACTGTTCAGGAAGATTAAATATCTAAATGTGGAGATTTTTCTAAAATAAGAACATTCATATAAAACCACTTATAACGGAGGATGTGTTATTATTGATTAATCTACCTGCCAGAATATTAAGTCAACAAAATGAGCTCCATCTTTATAGCTGCAACATTAAAGTGACAAACACATGAAGGCATCAACAACAACAACAACAACAACAACAATAATAGTGATCTAGTCATCTGCTTATTCTGAAATAGGACACTCTGCACAGTAAGTACTTTACTTTTGGTGCTTTTGGTATATTTTAAAGGTAATACTTTTGTACTTTTTGAATACAGGACTGTAAGAGAGTATTTCTACACATTGTGTTTGAATTTTTCTTTTAGTTTGTCCTTTAATTTGATCTTTTAACTAGTTTATTATTATCATCATCATTATTAATGTCATGTGTTTGCTGCTGTATTTTGTTATTGTATTTTTCGAACATGTTTGTTGGTTTCTGCTTCAACTCTTGTTTGGCTTTTTTTTCTGTATTATTGATTAACTTCTATGGATTGATCAGCTCTGGGCGTTACTGTTGCCTCGGCTTTTATTCATTTGTCATAGCACAAACATTGGTTTTTAAAGGTTCTATAGAAATAAAATTATTATTATTATTGTTATTATTATTTTTGTTGTTGTATTCAGAATAATATTTGTGCATTTCTGTATCACCACATAGAAGTGAAATAGTTGTGAGTGTCAGGGACCCTTACAGACCTCCTCCTCTCTCCTCTCCTTCTCCTCTCCTCCTCTCCTCCTCTCCTCCTCTCCTCCCCTCCTCTCTCCTCTCCTTCTCCTCTCCTCCTCTCCTCCTCTCCTCCCCTCCTCTCTCCTCTCCTCCTCTTTCCTCTCCTCCTCTCTCCTTTTCTCTCCTCCCCTCCTCTCTCCTCCTCCTCCTCCTCCTCCTGGTGTGTGTCATTAATCACCTGTCATAGCTCCACAGCTCTGTTTTAAAGCTGCAGCGTGAAGCTCAGAGAGCAGCAGAGAGTCAAGGCTGCTGAAGCTGCTGCCTCCATCCTGCTCTCCGTCTTTCTGTCCATCTGTCTGTCTGTCCGTCTTTCTGTCTCTGCTCATTTTCTGGATCTGACCAAAGCTGAAACTTTATTCTGCGATGGCGTCATCATGTGATCGGTGCTGGGAGCATTGAAGAGGAGGAGGAGGACGTGGAGTTGTGGTGTGAGCCGGCTGCTCCTCCGTTAGAGAGGTAAGATGCTGTGTTTCTGTCGCCTCCTGACTCAGAGTAATAACTCTAAAGAGTAATAACTCTAAAGAGTAATAACGCTAAGGAGTAATAACTCTAAGGAGTAATAACTCTAAGGAGTAATAACTCTAACACACAAAAGACACTTTTTAAAATCAAACTTAAAACAATCGTATACATTAATATGATTTTCTACTTTCATTGAGCTAATTTTTTTAACAATCAGTACTAATCATAAATATTAAATATTCATTTTTTCAGAGTTTTAACCCTTTAAACGACAGGATTGTGTTATGATGCCACTATGTTTTTAGGTGAAGAAAAATATTCTACATGCAAAGTAGATTTTTTTTCCACATCAGTGCAGCATAAATCGCCGTGCAGCAGAAGCATGAAATGCTGCAGTGCATTCTGGTTGTTGTAGGTTTTTTTGTGTCTCTGTCACAGCCTTTTTTTTTCTCACTAAAATGTCATTTGAAAAGTCTGCCCCTCTTTCTGCTGCAGACACGAGCAGTTTGGTGAAAATCTCTCCAGTGTCAGAAATACTGAACTGGAACCAAATGCAAAACACAAACACAGAAACTAAAGTCACAGTCTTCACTCACCAGAAGAAGTTTGGTCCACAGGAGGTCCAGCAGAGGCAGACTGATCCAACAGGGAGACGGCAAAATCCAAAAACAGACACAGAGGACAGAAAGGACAGACACAGAGGAGACAGACTGAAGACAGCAGCCAGAGGAGGACAGCAGAGGACGGGTGAGACTAATCAGGGCCGAGTCCACAGACCAGAGCAACACAAAGACAGGAAGTAAAACAAGACACGTCAGGAGCAAGCAACATTAACCCTTTAGAGACAGTTTGTCTCATTTTAGTCTCTGTACTTCTTCCTGTTGTGATAACTGTGTGTGTGTTGATGCATGTGTCCTAAATGTAGTCCAGATTGTGTATTTGAGTGTAATCAGTGAATTTGCAGCTCAGCTCCTACAATAAGTCTAAAATACACTGTGGAAACTAAATAGTTACATTCAGACTGTTCAGGTCCAAAAATGCTCCACTGAAACCCATTCAAACTGACATTTTTGATCCCACAGCCATCAGAGCAGAAAAACAGGACTTGTATTATTTCTGGGTGTCATTCTGGGCTTTTGACTCTGAATTTGTCATTTTGACTATTTTCCACCTGATGAGGTCATTTTGACCATATATATATATTTTTTAAACTTTTTTTTTTATTATTATTTGAAATATAAAAAACAAAGAACATGAGGTTATCATGGGTGTTACATTTAAATCTCAATACATTTTTACATACATCACGTCGTACTATTCTAAACAAAGTGCATACATAATCCATTTTTCCCAGCGGACAGTACATTTCTCCAACTCAAGTCTTAAAACAAAAGTAAGTCTCTCCATACAGTAGATCTCTTTCACGATCCCACGCCACTGGGCCAATGTTGGAGGGTCAACTTGCAACCATTTCCGGGTTATAGCTTTCCTACTACTTGCCAAAAGTATCTTCAATAAGTATTTATCCTTATGTAGGAGTGTTTCAGGTATTTTACCTAGATATAAGGTAACAAAAGAGTAGTCTAACTCCACTCCCATTATTTTGTTTATCTCATTAGCCACCTCCCCCCAGTATGACTGGATTTTTGGGCAGGCCCAAAAGACATGGAAATGATTAGCCATAGAGGTTCCACATTTTCACCAACAGAGGCCCCGGCTCTGTGTTCCCGTTTGCAGTGCAGTTATTCTAGGAGTGATAAAGAATCTCACTACATTCTTCCAGCCGAACTCTCTCAGCGATCTCGAGTTTGCAGTGGTTGCTTGAGTCTCACATATTTCCATCCAAGTCTCCTCTGAAATTTGTGTTTCTGACTCCCTCTCCCATTTTTGTTTGATGGGTATCGTTGAGTGATTTCTAGAGGCTTGTATACGTCCATATATTTTTGAGACCAACTTTTTATTGTCTTTTTTTTGGTATGCGTCATGAAATATAGTAATTATGTTGTGTTTGTTTTCCTCTTTGATTTGTAATTTTTTAATATAATAGTCTCTGATTTGCAGGTATCTATGGAAGTCCTGCTTTACCAATCCAAATGTGTCTGAAATAGTCTTAACTTTGAAATTCACTGTTTGAGGTGAGTGAACAGAAAGAGGTGAGACCTCTCCCAACCCACTGTTTGAAGACCCCATCCAACCTAGCAGGTTCAAATTCTGGATCAAACGCTACCCAATTCAAGACCCTTGCCTGTTTCTCTATTTGTAACTTCCTCAATACCTTGAACCACAGCTTAAGAGTGAACTGAGTCCATTGATTCAAGCTCTTATAATGTCTTTCAGCTTGACTTTTATTTCCTATTATTGATTGTATTGGAGTATCTATCTGTGTAGTTTCCAAGGATTTCCATTTAGATTCGTAGTTTGGGGCACACCAGTACACTAAGAGTTTCAATTGTGTGGCATAATAGCAATCCTGTAGGCATGGTGAAGCTCTCCCTCCCCTCTCTTTTTTCAGCTGCAGTATCTTAAACTGTACCCTGGGTCTTCTACTGTTCCAGATGAACCTTGAAATCCACCCATTCCACTCATCAAACTGTTTTTGGGGTACTTCCAGAGGCAATGACTGAAAGAGATAAAGAAACCGTGGCAACACATTCATTTTGATTATTTCTATTCTATTACTCATATCTCGTGGGAGGAGAGTCCATCGAGAGATGTCAGATTTTATCTCTTTGTTAAGGAGGCTGTAGTTGTTTTCAAAAAGTTTTGACAAGTCTTTTGTGAGGTTAATTCCTAAATATTTTATTGTGGGAGAGTCCCATTTAAAATTATATTCCTTTTTTGTATCTGGATGGGGTGTATAGTTAAATGTGAGGGTTTGAGTTTTTTGAATATTTAACTTATATCCAGAGTATGAATTGTAGACTTTTAACAGGGACATCAATTTAGGAATACTTGAGTCAGGGCTTGTAATAAAAAGCAGAACATCATCTGCGAACATACAAGTCTTATGTTCTTCTCCTCTGATCGAGATCCCCTTTATCTCAGAGTCCTCTCTAATAGCTTGAGCCAGGGGTTCAATAAATAAGGCAAACAAGCTCGGATTCAGGGGGCAGCCCTGGCGTGTTCCTCTTTTCAGATAGATAGTTTGTGACAGGTGTCCATTGACCCTGATCCTGGCTGTTGGAGAGAAGTATAGCGCTTTGATGCATTTAATGAAGCCATCTTTAAAGCCAAACCTTGCAAGTACCCTATATAAATATTCCCAACCCACCGAATCGAATGCCTTTTCGGCGTCTAGGCTGATCAACATTGCACTAATATTTTCTGATGTAATATGGCTCATCACTTGTAGTGTTCTCCTTAAATTATCCTGAGACTGTCTATTTCATTTTGACCATATTTGACAACTTACAGATCACGCTTTACTGATGAGAATTCACTCATTTACCATTAAAAGATCATTTTTAAACAGTTTTTTCTCTAAAAAATAGACCATTTTCCATAACACATCTCTTCTGTTTGGTGTCAAACTGACCCTTTAAACTCAAGTTCACATCTTAAAACTACATTCACGACACGGTTTTTACAGCAAGAAACCTGAACAAGAAGGAGAGAACTTTGTGTGTGTGTGTGTGTGTGTGTGTGTGTGTGTGTGTGTGTGTTTGTGTGTGTGATTTCATGCTCCAAAAATTATTTGCAATAGGTTCCATTTTTTTGTTTTGTTGACATGCTGCTCTAAACTTATTGCCTGTTATGGGATTAATAAAGCTGTTTAAATTGATTTGAATTAATCTAGAGTAAGAGTTAGTGAGGTCACAGTGAAGGTGAAGGTGACAGTAAGTGAAGCTGACAGTAAAGGTGAAGGTGACAGTAAGTGAAGCTGACAGTAAAGGTGAAGGTGACAGTGAAGGTGACAGTAAGTGAAGCTGACAGTAAAGGTGAAGGTGACAGTGAAGGTGACAGGAAGTAAAGGTGACAGTGAAGGTGACAGTAAGTAACGTGAAGCTGACAGTAAAGGTGAAGGTGAAGGTGACAGTAAGTGAAGCTGAAGGTGACAGTCAGTGAAGGTGACAGTAAGTGAAGGTGAAGGTGACAGTCAGTGAAGGTGAAGGTGACAGTAAGTGACGGTGAAGGTGACAGTAAGTGAAGGTGACAGTCAGTGAAGGTGAAGGTGACAGTAAGTGACGGTGAAGGTGACAGTAAGTGAAGGTGACAGTCAGTGAAGGTGATGGTGACAGTAAGTGAAGGTGAAGGTGACAGTAAGTGAAGGTGAAGGTGACAGTCAGTGAAGGTGATGGTGACAGTAAGTGAAGGTGAATGTGACAGTGAAGGTGACAGTGATTGAAGGTGACAGTAAGTGACGGTGAAGGTGACAGTCAGTGAAGGTGACAGTCAGTGAAGGTGACAGTCAGTGAAGGTGAAGGTGACAGTAAGTGAAGGTGACAGTCAGTGAAGGTGAAGGTGACAGTAAGTGAAGGTGAAGGTGACAGTCAGTGAAGGTGACAGTCAGTGAAGGTGAAGGTGGCAGTCAGTGAAGGTGAAGGTGACAGTCAGTGAAGGTGAAGGTGACAGTAAGTGAAGGTGAAGGTGACAGTAAGTGAAAGTGAAGGTGACAGTAAGTGAAGGTGAAGGTGACAGTAAGTGACGGTGAAGGTGACAGTGAGTGAAGGTGACAGTCAGTGAAGGTGAAGGTGACAGTCCGTGAAGGTGACAGTAAGTGAAGGTGAAGGTGACAGTCAGTGACGGTGAAGGTGACAGTCAGTGAAGGTGAAAGTGAGTGAAGGTGAAGGTGACAGTCAGTGAAGGTGAAGGTGACAGTAAGTGAAGGTGAAGGTGACAGTCAGTGAAGGTGAAGGTGACAGTAAGTGAAGGTGAAGGTGACAGTCAGTGAAGGTGAAGGTGACAGTAAGTGAAGGTGAAGGTGACAGTAAGTGATGGTGAAGGTGACAGTCAGTGAAGGTAACAGTCAGTGAAGGTGAAGGTGACAGTAAGTGAAGGTGAAGGTGACAGTCTGAAGGTGAAGGTGACAGTAAGTGAAGGTGAAGGTGACAGTCAGTGAAGGTGACAGTGAGTGAAGGTGAAGGTGACAGTAAGTGACGGTGAAGGTGACAGTCAGTGAAGGTGACAGTCAGTGAAGGTGAAGGTGACAGTAAGTGAAGGTGACAGTCAGTGAAGGTGAAGGTGACAGTAAGTGAAGGTGAAGGTGAGAGAAAGTGAAGGTGAAGGTGAGAGAGAGTGACGGTGAAGGTGACAGCCAGTGAAGGTGAAGGTGACAGTCAGTGAAGGTGAAGGTGACAGTAAGTGAAGGTGAAGGTGACAGTAAGTGATGGTGAAGGTGACAGTCAGTGAAGGTGAAGGTGACAGTCAGTGAAGGTGAAGGTGACAGTCAGTGAAGGTGACAGTCAGTGAAGGTGAAGGTGACAGTAAGTGACGGTGAAGGTGACAGTCAGTGAAGGTAAAGGTGACAGTCAGTGAAGGTGAAGGTGACAGTCAGTGAAGGTGACAGTCAGTGAAGGTGAAGGTGACAGTAAGTGACGGTGAAGGTGACAGTCAGTGAAGGTGAAGGTGACAGTCAGTGAAGGTGAAGGTGACAGTAAGTGAAGGTGAAGGTGACAGTCAGTGAAGGTGACAGTCAGTGAAGGTGAAGGTGACAGTAAGTGACGGTGAAGGTGACAGTCAGTGAAGGTGAAGGTGACAGTCAGTGAAGGTGAAGGTGACAGTCAGTGAAGGTGAAGGTGACAGTAAGTGAAGGTGAAGGTGACAGTCAGTGAAGGTGACAGTCAGTGAAGGTGAAGGTGACAGTAAGTGACGGTGAAGGTGACAGTCAGTGAAGATGAAGGTGACAGTCAGTGAAGGTGAAGGTGACAGTCAGTGAAGGTGACAGTCAGTGAAGGTGAAGGTGACAGTAAGTGACGGTGAAGGTGACAGTCAGTGAAGGTAAAGGTGACAGTCAGTGAAGGTGAAGGTGACAGTCAGTGAAGGTGACGGAGGCTCAGCTGTAAAGGGCCTGAATGATCAGCAGCAGGTCTGTTAATTAAGAAAGCCAAATAAAATATTAAAAACTGCAGCAGCCAGAGATCTGCAGCAAGTAGGACACGACCAGAGGCTGCGTCTCCCTGCACCTCCCATACAGCCGCTGTGTCTTTGAGCCGCCTCCTACTCCTCTCTCCTCCTCCTCCTCCTCTCTCTCGTCCTCCTCTCTCTCCTCCTCTCTCTCCTCCTCCTCCTCCTCTCTCTCCTCCTCCTCCTCTCTCCTGCTGATTTCACGGAGGTGAAGTGAGGATTTTTTGGAGGGAGCTCCTTCAAAGCGTCCCTGGATCTCTCATATTAGCCGCCATGACACTCAAGACTTTTTTAGTTGTTTATTTTGTTTTTTTAATGTTATTTATTTGTTTCTCTGTTTGTGGCTCAGAAATAAAGAAATCTGCAGGAGAATCTGTTTTTAACCTTTTAAGAGCTGGAAAAAACAGCAGACAGTGGCAAAGAAACGACCTGAAAATCAGCTGAGGGGATTATTATTATATTCTTTTTTATTTTATTGTATATTATTCTGTTGTTTTGTCTTATATTTTTTACTGCTTATTTATAAATTTCTTGTAAAGTTTTATTTATTTCTTGCTTAATTTGAGAGAAACACAGGGGAAAAGATAATGAGCAAGCAATTGTAAAGAGCCATATTTGGCAAAACTGTAATGGAGACCCTTTTTTTGGTCTTTTATTGGTCACGTGATGCTGCGGCCAGGACACCAGCTTTAAAAGGCTGCATTCAAAGCAGTCGTATAACATCATTATCAGAAATGTAATCGAACAACGAGAAAACAAAAACAATAACTGTATATTAAATACAGAAAAAGATGAGAAGACGTTTTAAATAACTGACACAATAGTAACATGATCCAGAGAGGGAAGAAAATGAATGACTCTACTAAAGATCTTTACGGAAACACACAAAGAGGAACGATGGAGGAACATCGCCTGAAGCTGAAATGAGAGCTGCGGCGTGATGTCAGAAGACGTGTTTTTCGGGAGGTCACGTGACGCTGAGGCTGCGTCAGGCTTCAGCTCGTCTGCGTCCTCGTGCTGAAACATCACTCTGCAGTGTCGCTTCTTGTGCTTCAATAAACTTGTGTGTGTTTTGACCCCCCCCCCAGCCGCCATGAGCCTCCCCTCCAGTTCGGTGGCGAGGGCGGAGCTGCACAGCGGTAGCGTCTCCCCGCTGTCTTTGGACTCCAGCGTATTCTTCAGTGAGACGGTGGCGTCCTGCATCAGAGACACGCTCGACTTCCTTGTCATCAACGTCGGGGGAAGTCGCTTCATGCTGTCGCAGGAGCAGCTGGCGTCCTACCCGGAGACCCGACTGGGGAAACTGGCGTGCTGCAGTCGAGACTCGGCGCTGGAGCTCTGCGATGACGCCGACTTCCTGGAGAACGAGTTCTTCTTTGACCGGAACTCGCGGACCTTCCAGTAGGTGGCGCCCTGTTCTCCCACCTGAGACACGCAATAACAAACAAAGTGCGTCGCTTTGAGTTATTAACATGGCTGTTCGCGTCCCGGTTTCTCCAAAAATCAACTTTAACTTCTCTGACCAATCAGGTTTCCATTTAAAAAACCTCCAGAAGCGGCGGTTCGTTTGAGGGCGCTGCAGCGTGATTTTTGAGGATTACGATGCATACAGCATCGTGTCATTAACGTGGTTTATCAGCATGTTACTGAAACTGCCGTAAAAACGGCAGCACAGAGCGTCACAATGGTTAGGATTAGAAAGAAGACACACATGGTGAGGCACAGAAAAACACACGTCAACACAGTAGGTGACCTCTGGACTCCTGCACTCTGGGACGTCGTCACACGCCACCCCGCTCTTTTCATTAAGTGGTTATCGGCAGCGTTACTACCTGACGCCGTCCTTCAACGTTTAACATGCGTGTGACCGGGTCTGTCCAGCCGCGTTCTCAAGCGACACCTTCTATGTGAGTTGCACGTGGACACGCCGGTGCCATCTGGCCGTCCGCCAGCGAACAATATAAAGTGCGAGCGTGTGCTCATTTGACGCTGTTCAGCTGCGTCTTGGGCGCAGAAGGTGGCTTTTGGCGTCACGCTCGTACACTGAAAGCACTGACAGAGTGGCGCTATGTGAGGAGTTAGAGCGGGTCGAGTCTGTTAGTCTGTATTCCTGTAACTCGCATCGTGACCTGAGCACACCTCTAAAAGCTGCAGACTTACTGTGTGGCCTGTTTTTCAGAGCGGATCTGACAGCGTGCTTCCTCTCTGTGCTCGCAGGTACGTGATGAACTTTTACCGGACGGGTCACCTGCACGTCAGAGAGGAGCTGTGCGAGATCTCCTTCCTGCAGGAGATCCAGTACTGGGGCATCGACGAGCTACGCATCGACCCCTGCTGCCGCGAGCGTTACTACCGCCGCAAGGACCAGAAAGAGACTCTTGACGTACGGCGAGAGTTTGAGCCTGAGGACGGCGACGAGGACTTTGTGGGCGCCGCCTGCCCGGGTCTCCGCCGCCGCCTGTGGGACCTGCTGGAGAAACCTGAGTCATCGCGTGCCGCTCGCACCTTCGGCTCGCTCTCCATCTTCTTCGTGGTCGTGTCAGTCATCAACATGGTGCTCATCTCGCTGGATTTGGGGGAGGACTTTGGCGTGAGCGGCGTTGGTATTGGCGCACCGCTGCTGTTCGACGCCCTGGAGTACGTGTGCGTGGTGTGGTTCACAGGCGAGCTGGCGCTCCGGTTTCTCTGCGTGAGGGACAAGTGTCGCTTCAGCCGCAGCATCCCCAACGTCATTGACCTGCTGGCCATCCTACCGTTTTACGTGACGCTGGCGGTGGAGAACCTCCACGGAGGGTCCACGGAGCTGGAGAACATGGGCCGCGTGGTGCAGGTCCTGCGACTCCTCAGGTCGCTGCGCATGCTGAAGCTCGGACGACACTCGACAGGTAAAGACGTGATGTCCTCAGGTGCTTTTTGTCTTCATGCGTTCAGTGCATGCAGGTACCACTTGTGTCGTTACTCTCTGTTTACATGATGCTTTTAGCCCGCGTGCACTTTGGATGTTGATGTTGATGTTGATGATGTTGTTGTCATTGTTGATGATAATATTTTTGTTGTTGTAGTCATTGTTGATGTTGATTTTGTTGTTGCTGATGTTGTTGTGGTAGTTGTTGCTGTGGTTGATAATGTTGTTGTTGTTGTTGTTGTTGTTGTTGTTGTTGTTGTTGTTGTTGTTGTTTCAGTGCGATGCCTCTGCCTGGTGATCTGATGTTGTGGATTCTGTTTGTGTTTTTGTTGACATGTTGTTTTTGTTTTTGATGGCAGACCAGTTTCCTCTTTTGGAGATTATGAAGTGAATTTTTTCTCACCGACCCCGTTCGCTTAAAACGAACTCTGGTTTGTTTGTGCGGTGAGTTCGGCTCATCCGGGCAGCTGTGGTGGTTTCGGTCCTTCTGTAGATATGCATTCATGTAAGAACATAGAGGAAGAAGAGCAGAATTTTACAGATCTTTTTATGAAACTTTGTGTGTTCACGTGCGTCGGCGCGTAAACAAAAATAAGACGTGGGTCTCATTTAAAAATGCCATAAAGCTCAGATAAAACTTAGCTCTGGGTCACATGATCAGGGAGACGACCTCCATTCAGTTTCCCTCCACACGTTTTCCCGCCTGTCGGCGGCTCTGAGGGACACGATGCGAGCAGCCAGAGAGAGAAAACGAAATGAAATGATACTCGGTGAGAAGCTGCTGCTGTGAGATTACAGCCAGGAGGTTTTCTGAGGACGAAAACCAAGAGAAGAAGAAAAATTCATTCGTATTTTGGCAAATTCCTTGAGAAGGAGAGAGGAGAGGAAGCGTGTGATGATATTTGTGTCAAACTGGGACGTGCGAGCGCTTTGATCTGAGCGATTTTGGTGAGGATGATGATCCCTGAACTCGACGCATGAATAATGAAGAGAACACGCAGAGCGGGAAGAGGGGGAAAAGGAGGAAAGAGGCGTGAGGGCGAGAGGCATGGCGGCCTCATCAGCATCCGCTCTGTCTTTATTAACAAGCCAAATGTTCACGGAACAAAACATTAAACACAGCGCTGTTATTTTTGCTCCTTTTTTCCACAGATCTGACTTAGTGAACACATTTATCTCAAAGTCTGATCACAGATTATTTTAAATTTTTCTTTTCCCAGATAATCCATTAACCTGACAGGTGTGTCTGATTAATGTTTAATGTTTGTCCGTTTCAGAGGTTGAAAAGTTTTTGTATTTCATATGAACTTTCTGGCCTCTTTGAACTGATATAATTTGAATTTCTGTGTTCGGTTCCTTAAATGTTGGCAGATGAGATGGTTTCTCTCTTTGTCTTCAGCACTTTCTGAGCTCTCACAGTGACGACTCTTCACAACGACGACTTTCACGACGACTTTCACAACGACGATTTTTCACAGTGATGACTCTCACAGTGACGATTCTCACAACAACGACTTTCACAGCGACGACTCTTCACAACGACGACTCCTTACAATGACGACTTTCACAACGATGAACGACTCTTCACAATGACGACTTTCACAACGACGACTCTTCACAATGATGACTCTCACAGTGACGACTTTCACAATGACAACTTTCACAACGACGATTTTTCACAATGATGCCTCTCACAGTGACGACTTTCACAACGACGACTTTCACAGCGACCACTCTTCACAACGACGACTAAATGAACAGAAGACTTTGGCTGTTTGGAGGACAGTTTGGTTATTTTCAGTGTAATGACACCGTGACGCGGTCTTTCCAGCAGTGTTCTCAGCTGATGCAGTCCAGCAGTGTTTTATTCGCACAAAAAAGGATCATTTTGGCGTCGTGATCGTCGTTAAAGCTCCATTTCATGAGTTCTTAAGAGGCCGTGCTGTCTGACGGCGTCCCCTGGAAAACGCTGAAATGGGAACTAAATATGATGTGTTACTGAAATGTTCTTGTGTCCTCGCTTGTGTCCAGGACTCAAGTCTCTGGGTCTGACCATCGCTCAGTGCTACGAGGAGGTCGGCCTGCTGCTCCTCTTCCTCGGCGTGGGCATCTCCATCTTTGCCACGGTGGTCTTCACCCTGGAACACGACCTTCCCGGCACCACCTTCACCAGCGTGCCGGCCGCTTGGTGGTGGGCGACCACCTCTATGACCACGGTCGGCTATGGCGACATCCGTCCTGACACGGTAGTGGGGAAGGTGCTGGCCTTCCTCTGCATCCTGTCCGGGATCCTGATCCTGGCACTCCCCATCGCCATCATCAACGAGCGGTTCTCCGCCTGCTACTTCACCCTGAAGGTGAAGGAGGCGGCGATACGGCACAGTGAGATGCTGAAGAGGCTGGCCCGCGGCTCGGTGGGGGGAGCGGTCGAGGGAGGAGGCGTGAACCTGAGGGACGCCTACGCCCGCAGCGTCCTGGACATGTTGAGGCTGCACGGGCGTGAGAGGGCGAGCACCCGGAGCAGCGGAGGAGAAGAACTGTGGTGGTAGAACTGGGAGGCTTGGACTGATCCAGATCTGTCCAGATCAGTCGACATGATCAACTGCAAATAAAAAACCCACAAGAGTCACTCCAGTCCCAGTTTAGAGGAGCTCTGGTCCCAGTTTAGAGGAGCTCTGGTCCCAGTTTAGAGGAGCTCTGGTCAAAGTTTAGAGGAGCTCTGGTCTCAGTCTAGAGGAGCTCTGGTCCCAGTCTAGAGGAGCTCTGGTCTCAGTTTAAAGGACCATTTTACTGAAAATGTGATGTCATGTGATATGTAAACAAACAAATAAAAAACATTTGAGCATTTTTTGATGTTTATAGAGGATGTCATCTGAACTTGAACAAAAATGTTCTGGGAGCTAAAAGAAAATTTGCAGCTGAAAATGTTACTAAAACATTTCATTGGTTGCATCGTACCGTTTTTTTTTAAACGTTTTTAGAACCAAACATTGGGAGCTGCAGGAGTTTCTGTCTTTGTTCATCCTCTGAAAGCTGGACTAACTTATTTTTGACATTTTTTCACAGGTATTTAACTCTTTGAACCCCGAACAAATGGTTTTCATTTCTTTTGAAAACACAGGAAAAAAGGTTGTGAGCCACTTGTAAAAAAAAAAAAGTCTTTCAAAAAGCCATTTAAACTACATCTATAATTATCATCATTTTTATCAAACATTATGTTACAGAATTATTATTATGTTTTACACACTTTTTTCAAGTCATTTTCTTTTTTTTTTCCGTCATGTGATCTCTGCTCTGCGGCGGGCAGGTTTTGTGTCACTTCGCTGCTCTTGTTTCCTTTCTGTTTTCTCTCTGTGACTCAGTCATGCAATAAAGGACATCCGTGTGCAGGTCAGAGTGCTCTTTGCAAATATCACAGCGATGGCCTGAAGGCTCGAGGAGAAACAGCAACCTGCGAGCTGCTGCTGCTGCTGCCGTGTTTTTGTTCTTGCACCACAGTGTCGTGTGTGGATCAGCAGCGGTGTGCAGATTTCAGATCATTTCTCTTCTCAAAGGTTTTCGTTTCAGCCCTGGATTACAGCTTTCATTCACTGACAGAAAAGCAGAACGACGTGCTACATCAGCACGTTTGTCACATAGGAAGACGTCACATTGACACTCTTTGTAGACTTCATACTATAATAAACCCCAAACTTTAACCATAACAACCCCAAACTTTAACCATGACAACCCCAAACTTTAACCATAACAACCCCAAACTTTAACCATGACAACCCCAAACTTTAACCATAACAACCCCAAACTTTAACCATAACAACCCCAAACTTTAACCATAACAACCCCAAACTTTAACCATAATAAACCCCAAACTTTAACCATAATAAACCCCAAACTTTAACCATGACAACCCCAAACTTTAACCATAACAACCCCAAACTTTAACCATAACAACCCCAAACTTTAACCATAACAACCCCAAACTTTAACCATAATAAACCCCAAACTTTAACCATAATAAACCCCAAACTTTAACCATGACAACCCCAAACTTTAACCATAACAACCCCAAACTTTAACCATGACAACCCCAAACTTTAACCATAACAACCCCAAACTTTAACCATGACAACCCCAAACTTTAACCATAACAACCCCAAACTTTAACCATAACAACCCCAAACTTTAACCATAACAACCCCAAACTTTAACCATAATAAACCCCCAACTTTAACCATAATAAACCCCAAACTTTAACCATGACAACCCCAAACTTTAACCATAACAACCCCAAACTTTAACCATGACAACCCCAAACTTTAACCATAACAACCCCAAACTTTAACCATGACAACCCCAAACTTTAACCATAACAACCCCAAACTTTAACCATAACAACCCCAAACTTTAACCATAACAACCCCAAACTTTAACCATAATAAACCCCAAACTTTAACCATAATAAACCCCAAACTTTAACCATGACAACCCCAAACTTTAACCATAACAACCCCAAACTTTAACCATGACAACCCCAAACTTTAACCATAACAACCCCAAACTTTAACCATAATAAACCCCAAACTTTAACCATAATAAACCCCAAACTTTAACCATAACAACCCCAAACTTTAACCATAATAAACCCCACACTTTAACCATAATAAACCCCAAACTTTAACCATAATAAACCCCAAACTTTAACCATAATAAACCCCAAACTTTAACCATGACAACCCCAAACTTTAACCATAACAACCCCAAACTTTAACCATGACAACCCCAAACTTTAACCATAACAACCCCAAACTTTAACCATAATAAACCCCAAACTTTAACCATAATAAACCCCAAACTTTAACCATGACAACTCCAAACTTTAACCATAACAACCCCAAACTTTAACCGTAACAACCCCAAACTTTAACCATAATAAACCCCAAACTTTAACCATAATAAACCCCAAACTTTAACCGTAACAACCCCAAACTTTTACCATGACAACCCCAAACTTGAACCATAACAACCCCAAACTTTAACCATAATAAACCCCAAACTTGAACCATAACAACCCCAAACTTTAACCATAACAACCCCAAACTTTAACCATAACAACCCCAAACTTTAACCATAATAAACCCCAAACTTTAACCATAATAAACCCCAAACTTTAACCGTAACAACCCCAAACTTTAACCATGACAACCCCAAACTTTAACCATAACAACCCCAAACTTGAACCATAACAACCCCAAACTTTAACCATAATAAACCCCAAACTTGAACCATAACAACCCCAAACTTTAACCATAACAACCCCAAACTTTAACCGTAACAACCCCAAACT
>NC_142186.1:37676360-37681360 GCF_026936395.1 Plectropomus leopardus | reverse complement strand
GAGTCTTTGTGTGGAGGAAAAAACACACGCTGTCTCTCCAGCTGGTGCAGAACGCTGCTGCTCGTGTTCTAACAGGAACCAAGAAAAGGGATCATATCTCTCCTGTTTCAGCTTCTCTGCACTGGCTCCCTGTGAAATCCAGGATTGAGTTTAAAATCCTCCTCCTTACTTACAAAGCTCTAAATGTTCAGGCTCCATCCTATCTGTCACAGCTCATAGTTCCCTGTCGACCCTCAAGATCACTGTGCTCTGAAAACGCAGGGTTACTTGTGGTTCCCAAAGTCTCCAAAAGTAGGATGGGAACCAGAGCCTTCAGCTACCACGCTCCTCTCCTATGGAACCATCTTCCAGGTTCGGTCAGGGAGGCAGACACCGTCTCCACTTTTAAGGGCAGACTTAAGACCTTCCTCTTTGATAAATCTTATAATTAGGGCTGGCTCAGGCCGCCTGGACCTGCCCCTAGTTAGGCTGACATAGGTTTAATCTGCTGGAGGACTTCCTCTGATACGCTGAGCTCCTTCATCCTTCTCTTGCTCCCTCCATCTGAAAAGGCTCATGTCTGTTTACTGCATTACGCTAACTCCGTTGCCTCTCCGGAGCGTTCCTGCTCCCTTGTCTCCTAGTTTTCTTGGATCCTGGCTGCAGTCTTGGCTGCGCCTGATCGTGGTGATAGCTGTGCTGGTGTTGTGATCCTGCCTTTGGTTGTGCTCGTGCTGTGCCTGCACTGATACTGTACCTCCGGCTCGCCCCGATCGTGGCCTTGGTTTTGCCGTCGCTGTGGTCCTGTCTGAAGCTACGCCTGTGTTGTGGATCCTGGTTACGTCGATGCCGTGGTCACGCTTGACGGGACCTCCTACTGCCATTATTATGAGCCACGCCTCCACTATCAATATACGCATGGGACTCTGATCCACACCCACAATATTATCTTCGAGTGCATTTAGTGATTTCAGACCTATCGTTATTGTGATATGACATGCATTTGTTTCCTTTATTGCTGTGCCTCTCTCTCCCTCTCCCCCCTCTCCCCTCTCTCCCCTCTCCCCTCTCCCCCTCTCCCCCTCTCTCCCTCTCTCTTTCTCTTTTGTTTTTGTCATAATTGTAATTCAGTTGTTATATACGACATCTATCACTCGTCTGTCCGTCCTGAAGAGGGATCATCTTCCTCTGCCACTCTTCCTGAGGTTTCCTCCTTTTTTCCCGTTCAGGGGTTCTTTTTCGGGAGTTTTTCCTCGGGTGATGTGAGGGTCTGAGGGCAGAGGGATGGTGCCTGCTGTAAAGCCCTCTGAGGTAAACCAAGTTTTGTGATAAAGGGCTCTATAAATAAAATTGACTTGAATTGACTTTAAAGCTGAAAGAAAAGCAAAGTGATGATGAGCGCAGCGTTTGTTTTTACGCCCACCACACTGCACCATACGGCACACACGTGAACATGTATATAGCATATGAAGATAAGTTTATACATCATATCTTTATTTCTCCTTTCTGTTGCCCGATTATTTGTATATATGTATACATCAGTATAATAATTAGTATTTGTACTTATTTACGTAAACCGTAACGTGGGCATGAAGAGAAACGCAGTTTCACTTCCTGTATGTCAAACAGACGTCTCAGAATTGACGATAAAGCTGACTCCGCTGTGTCAGAATCAGACGGATGTGAATCTGATCTGATCAGTGTGTTTTCTCTGCTGTGTAATCAGCTGAAAATCAGAAGGACACACGGGGAGCAGCTCCTCGTCCTCACAGACCGCCATGTTTCTACAGGAGCCCAGAGCAGACAAACCAGCGGCTGCTGACGGACAGACACGCTCACTCAGGTTTTGGTGTGAGACCCCTGAGAGACGAGCAGCACCAGAACCACACAGAATTTAAACATGCAGCGTCTTTATGGCGTGTTTGAATCACCTCACACAGTCCTGCAGTGTTTAACACACACGTGACCGCTACCGTGCGGCTGCGCTCTCCAGTGACGCCGCTGTGCACGTTGCATGTGGACGCGGTCTCTGTTGTGTCAAAGCGTGTTCCCCTGTCGAATAGCGTTTCCCCCATTTGGTGGTTTTGGTCAGGACTGAGGGTTTGGGTCGGGTTTAGGTGGAGGGGAAACTGTCCGCCGGTGTAAAACGCCTCGCTCGTGAATATTCTGTTTGTTTTACGTAAAGCTGCTCGTCCACTCGTCCTCTTGTCCTGGTTTTAAGAGAAACAAAGGCCCGACAGGCTGAAATACTGAGCAGCTGATGGTGAATATTTGCTGCAGCTCTCAGGAGGGAAACACTTTGATCCACACGTCAGCAGCTCAGAAATAACGACCACACCGCAGAGCGTTCCTGCCTTCCCACAATCCCCAGTGTGGGACTGGTCGTTAGCCCAGTTGTGTTGGGCGGGAAAACGTCGGAGGAGACGGCTCCAAGGACGAAGCTGCAGGTACTCCGACTGTGACGGAGGTGAGAGGAAACCAGGCCAGCGTCTCCTCAGGACGTCCGCAGGCTGCAAACTGGGTCACATTCGCACACTGCGGGATCTCAGCTGCACCATCGAAAATCATCACTTTATCCTCAATGTTTTCGTAAAATACATCCCATAATCGTCCCCTTTTATCAGCCTTGGACAGAGATGTCCATACTGTCCTCGCTGGCTCCACATTCTCCATCAGATTCAGATTTTTTTGTAAAACAAAACTGAGGTTTTGGTGTGATGGCGATGCTCAGACTCCTCGCTGTTCGTCCTCTGAGGACCATCAACATTCAGAGGATATGTTCTGGAAATCTGGCCGTTCATACGAGCTGTTAACCCCGTGAATCCGAGCACGTTGGTCTGATTGCTTTCAGAGTTATTCAGGAGGCAAAAGGCAGTGAGCAAGAGGGAATAAAAGAATGTCCAGAAAAGTTATTCATAATTTTTAAAAATATATATTTAAATAATGTACTAAATTATAAATTAAATTATGGGCTCATTTCTTTTTTTTGCGATTATTCTTAGCTAATTTTCTTGCCTTGTTGAGTTTCTCCTCATGTTTTTGCAAGAAATCAGACTCATTTGCAGAGAGAAAAGCTCACAGTATCAACCCTTTTTTTGGACACAAACAACATTTTGGGTTCTGTTTCATGTTTTCTCTGATCTGATATTTTCTGATTTAATCCAGTTTTTTCAGAGTTGTCAGTCGACTGTTTGTCGTGTCGAAATTCAGCCGTCTGTGAATGTTGGAGGCTTTCTTTCGTGAAGTGTGAGTTTCCTCTGTTGGAGTGAAACTGGAGGCGTTTGCTGTGAGCTGCTGCTCTGCAGAAACACTCGGATGTTTGTCCTCTTTTAGGAGCCGCAGAGACGACAAAAAGACAGTCAAAAGGAGACAATGACAAACTTATCAGGGACAAGTGAACAAAAACGTGATGTTTGTGTTTCATTTTTTCTTTTTCTTTCTGGCTGATAATCAGAGATGTGACTGTCTGTCTGTCTGTCTGACTGTCTGTCTGTCTGTCTGACTGTCTGTCTGACAGTCTGACTGTCTGTCTGTCTGTCTGTCTGACTGTCTGTCTGTCTGACTGTCTGTCTGACTGTCTGTCTGACTGTCTGTCTGTCTGACTGTCTGTCTGACTGTCTGTCTGTCTGTCTGTCTGACTGTCTGTCTGTCTGTCTGACTGTCTGTCTGTCTGTCTGACTGTCTGTCTGTCTGTCTGTCTGACTGTCTGTCTGTCTGTCTGTCTGTCTGTCTGTCTGTCTGTCTGTCTGTCTGTCTGTCTGTCTGTCTGTCTGTCTGTCTGTCTGTCTGTCTGTCTGTCTGTCTGTCTGACTGTCTGTCTGACTGTCTGTCTGTCTGTCTGTCTGTCTGACTGTCTGTCTGACAGTCTGACTGTCTGTCTGTCTGTCTGTCTGACTGTCTGTCTGACTGTCTGTCTGTCTGTCTGTCTGTCTGTCTGTCTGTCTGTCTGTCTGTCTGTCTGTCTGTCTGTCTGTCTGTCTGTCTGTCTGTCTGTCTGTCTGACTGTCTGTCTGTCTGACTGTCTGTCTGACTGTCTGTCTGTCTGTCTGACTGTCTGTCTGACAGTCTGTCTGTCTGTCTGTCTGTCTGTCTGTCTGACAGTCTGACTGTCTGTCTGTCTGTCTGTCTGACAGTCTGACTGTCTGTCTGTCTGTCTGACTGTCTGTCTGACTGTCTGTCTGACTGTCTGTCTGTCTGACTGTCTGTCTGACTGTCTGTCTGTCTGACTGTCTGTCTGTCTGTCTGTCTGTCTGACTGTCTGTCTGTCTGACTGTCTGTCTGTCTGATTGTCTGTCTGTCTTTTACTTCCTGCATCATTAAAGTCTTCAGCTGCTGCACAATAATCTAAAGTCTGATGATTATTGTGCTACTTTACTCATTTTTAACCCTTTAGGGCTCCACTTAATATTACAAACACACTCTGCACACAAAATGTGCATATCATACATAAATATGATTTGCTGCTTTCATACAGATTATTTTTTAACCCACATCAGTCCTAAACACAAGAGCATAAATGAAGCTTAATGAGAGCGAGACAGGAACAACAACAGATGTGACGGAAACATCTGATGTTTACCTGTGGGACCACGATGACGATGATGATGACGATGATGATGACGATGATGATGATGATGAAATTTTCATGATAACAGCAACAAAATTACATCACACCTGATGGTTTTTGCAGAGAGGAGGCTGATCAGACTCTGAGTGTGACTCTGAACTCTGAGATGAGAAACTCTGAGTTTTGGGGTCCAGATCAGCTGATCTGAATCTGTCCAATCAGCTCTGAGCGTGTTCACTCTGAGTTCGGCGTGTGCACGACCTCGATAAAAAGCCGTCATCAACGGAGCCCCGATACCTCGATTCACCGCGCCAAAACAGAAACTGAGCTCCTCAAGCCCGTCGGAGCTCGAGAAGCTCGTGCTGCCTACGGAGAATACGAGCTCATATTTAGGAAGAAAAAATAAATCCTCTCCTGACGTAAGACGCTGCGAAATAATTCTGCTTCGATATCG
>NC_142186.1:37648860-37671360 GCF_026936395.1 Plectropomus leopardus | reverse complement strand
AGATTTTTTTTAAAATCCCAAAAAGTTTTAAAGAGAAAAAGATGCAAAGAACTTGGGCCTGCGAATAAAAACAAAATACCCCCATGAGCTAAAATAAAAACATAAGTCCCTCCTCCTTTTAGTTTCACCCCCTCTCAGAAATAACTTATACTTTTTAAATGAACTTATGTGCTAAATTTGATCACAAATACAGACTATTTTCTCACTCCAGTAAACAAATGTTAAATGACAGCAGCTGCACAGTTTCAAAATAAAGTTTTTCAGGGTAAATGACTTGTTTTTGTTCTCCTGAGGCCTCGCTGACACACGACTGGAGAGTTTGGCTCGTTCAGTTTGAGCAGGTGAGACGTGAGTGATGTTAATTTTAAAATCACCTGATTTCCAGGTTGAACAAAGTGCACGAAATGATGTGATTGGTTTTGCAGAAACTTGATTCAGAGTCTGCGTGTGAGTGCAGACCGACTGAGTCCTGCTGCTCACACTTCAGCCTCAGCTTTTCAGGACTGTGTTTTACACATATATTATGTGTGTGTGTGTGTGCAAACAAAACTGCAAATACTGCTCATTATAGTTGATTAAAGTTGCTCATTGTGAGCAGACAGTGTCCTGCATGTCTCAGATGTGTCCTGAATGTCTCAGATGTGTCCTGCATGTCTCAGTTGTGGCCCGCATGTCTCAGTTGTGCCCCGCATGTCTCAGATGTGTCCCGCATGTCTCAGATGTGTCTCGCATGTCTCAGATGTTTTCCTGCATGTCTCAGTTGTGTCCTGCATATCTCAGTTGTGTCCTGCATGTCTCAGTTGTGTCCTGCATGTCTCAGTTGTGTCCTGCATGTCTCAGTTGTGTCCTGCATGTTGCAGCTGCAGCAGCTGATTGAAATGATGAGCTCGTTATGATGCTGCTTCATAACGAGCTGCTGCTGGTGAGACACACCGGAAACCTGCAGGATGCCTCACCAACTCAACTCCTGCAAAATCAGCCAAAATCACCAGCACACAGCAAACACCTTATGAATTCAGAACATTTTGGCATTTGAATGCTTCTGCCAGGAAATGAGTCTTATCCTGTTTGCAGAAATGAGGAAAAGTCAGAAACAATGAGAATAATATTATTAATTTATTATAAAGGACTCTAACAGAAAAGACGAGACCTTTAAGAGTGTTGTTGCATGAGTGTCTTCTGTCAGAGGTTGTTTTTAGTGACTTTTGTTTATTGTTGTTGTTGTTTTGTTTGTAAACATATGCCACAGTGTGTGCTTTGGCTGACATGTTTGTAAACATGTTTCTATGAGAACATTTGAAATAAACATAATGTTTAGAAAACAAAGCCCTCCAGTGTTTTAATCTGCAGAGTGACACAGAAACAGAGTGATTTTTACCTTCAGATAACTCCATGATTTTAAATATTTAAAAAAGTTGCTCCATGACGAGTGGGGTCAGAGAGCGTCAGCGTGCAGCGAGCCGCTCTGTCAGCTCCCTCTGCTGCACGCCGACACTCAGTGACGGAGCGGCGGCAGCAGAGGGAGCCGCCATAATCAATGTGTAGGAGCTGAAACGCCTCGCAGCAAAACATGTTTTTCAGCTGGCTGCCCGCGGAGGGGGGAGGGGCTATTTATAGGCTGATAATGAGCATGTGTCCTTCAGCACCACGCCGTCCACACGGGCAGGCCCACAGCAGGGACACACACGTCCACACAGAGGACAAAACAAGTGAGACGGGTTTCCAGTAAAAAACAACTCTCCAGAGAGGTTTGTAAAAACAAAAGAGTTTATTAAGACAACCAAAAAAAGCCTGAAAACTCAGGAACATTATCACAGACTTCGGTACGAAGCAGTCGAGGTGATTTTTCTTTACACAGAGAAGAAACAAATACAAAAAACACAAAATCAACAAATCAACTCCCCGTTGGAAGTCCAGGGAGGTGAAAGCACCACAAAGTGTTGAGTCATGTGACCAGTGACCTTTGACACCCCCCCCCAAAAAAACCTTACAAGCAAACAGTCACACGCCCGCAGAGCCCTGCAGGAAAAGGGCCTGTTTTCTCCTCTGCTCCTCCTCCACTCCCTCTGTGTCTGAGCTCCTCTGAGGAGCTGCTGTCCTCCTGAGTCCTCCTCTGTCCCAAAGGGTCACCAATCCACCCGGCCCAGGTGGACCGAACTCTTTAACACCTGGATCCACATCAGTCCTGCTGAGCTCCTCTCACCAACATTTCAGCCGCTGACGCCTCAAAACAGCCAAAAACATCAGAGCGACTCAGAAACGCCAAAAAAACTGTGAAAAAATGAGTCAAATGACCTGAAAACTGGCTGGAGATGATTAAAGACTGTCTAAAAAAGGGAAAATCTCAAAAAAACTATGATTATAATTATTCTAATTATTTTTTAAATTATGTGACAGGGAAAAATATACATAATTTTTGTCACTTTGTTTTTTTTAACTTTTCTTTTTTGTTTTCTCTTGGTTATTTCTGGTCATTTTTGGGCCGTTTCTCCTAAAGCTGCTCATTGATTTAAACCTTTGAAAGCTGAGAAAATTGGTTTGATTTGTTTGAAAGTTAAGGAAAGACGAAGTTAAGAAAATTACCTGAGACTGAGCTATTAGATATTATTGATAAACTCAGGAAAAATGTCCAAAATTATTTGTAAAATTTTAAAAATTTTGTATTTAACACTTTAATGTGATTTTTTTGGTTTTGTTTTATTTTTACTTTTGGATTATTTTCAGGTCATTTTCTTGGAACTGTATACTAGTTTCTCTTTATTTTTCAGGTGTGAAAGGGTTAAAGGTCAACCCAGTGAGCAGATGAAATGAGAGTGAAGAGCAGCAGCTTCTGACCCCCCACCCAAAAACAACAGATGACCCTCTGACTGTTCAGCACAATAACTGTGGTTCCCAACTGGTGGGTCGTGGTCCAAAAGTGAGACACAGGTCCACTCTGACTGGTCCGAAATGACTTGTGAACGGTCACGTTTATAAGCAACAAACCTTATTTTGAAGTACAGTCAATTTGCAGCACTGAGCTTTTATTTTGAAGTATGGTTTTGCACAGAATTTGCCCCTAATTTTAAAACCACCCAAAAACAAAAACAATAATTATCACCAAACATTTTCAAAGAAAGCTTCTCTTTAAAAATCACCAAAAATTTAAAGAAAAGGGAAAAAATATTCCCAGAGTTTTGGAGAAAAGAAAAATCAGCAACTTTTAAATTTTTTTTTAAAGAAAACAGATTATTGCCAAAAGTTTTAAAAGAAATATAAAAGACCTTTTTTCTCTTTAAAATAGTTTGACTTTTTTCCTGCAGAGGTTAAAAGATAAATGTTTAATTTCTCTGTGTGTTAAGTCTGTGAGTTATTTAATTATCTAATCATGTGAAACTGAATATGAGGTCATTTCTCTGACGTGTGGATCTTAAAGTCACGACCAAGTCTGGACCCCGACACCAGGAGGGGACCTCTGAGTCTCCATCAGACACGAAACACTCGACCGACTGAAATCATTTACATCTCAGACGGAAACCAGGACCAACCATCCATAAAGACCACACCTGTCCACATGTCCCCTGATGTCACAGCGGACCAGCTGATCCGGTCTCTGCTGACCAGGTCTCTGCTGACCCGGTCGGTTTGTGATATCGGCAGAAATCAGCATTTCGGCTGATTTTCGGTTTAAAAGTCAAAAAGGTTTAAAGAATTAAAAAATAAAAGCATGCAAAAATATTAAACAACAATAACTTTTAAGCCTTTTTTTATCTACAGTGGTCAAAGTTCAGCAGTATGTCTGATTTCACTGTCAGATTTACACACACACACACACACACACACAGTCTCTCTCTCTCTCTCTCTCTCTCTCTCACACACACACACACACACACACACACACACACACACTCTCTCTCTCTCTCTCTCTCTCACACACACACACACACACACACACACATATTTTGGGTTTTGATAAGGGCTTAAATCAACATGTTGGCCAATTCTCATTTTAAAGTCACCAATTACTAAAAAATTTAATTAAAATATCGCCAATATCTGCCGATACCTACACACCGATAACGTGCCGATACCAATCGTGAATCCCTCAGAGGAGCGTCCATTGTTTAGGACTCTGTCTTCACACAGACAAAAGACACTGGAGCTGGATTTCAAGTGTCTCCATAGCACTCACGGGTACACATTCACCCCGCAGGAGACACATTCACCCTGCAGGGGACACATTGGGACACATTCACACAGAGACAGCAGGCTGTTAGCCGGGCGGCTAGGTTAGCCGCGGAGACGAACCGATGAATCGGGATGAAAACGGAGAGCTCTTCCGGTCCGCTCGAATCTGAACAGAGTCTGTAGTGTCCGTCCGGGACAGCTGGTTCCCGGAGCGTCCGTCCCGGTATCAGCAGGACACGTTGTCCGGCGGCGGGGGGAAGTCTGCACAGTCCGCGGCGGAGAACTGCAGCCGCCTCACGGCCTCCTTGATCAGGTTCCCGGAGAGGAGCAGCTCCTGCAGGAGCCGATGCGGGTCGTCCTCCTCCACCGGGAGCCGCTTTTTGTTCCACGGTTTGATTCGGTCCCAGTCCCGGTCCCCGGTGGAGCCGGGCAGGCTGTAGGGGCCGCCCCGGGGCCCCCGCTGCTTCCGAAGCCGCATGCAGCAGCCGGGCCGCTTCTGAGCCGGAGCCCCCGCTCCGCCGCCGGGGGCCGAGCCGCCGCCGGTGAGGCCGTGCAGGCAGGACACGGACACGGACACCGTCTTCTGTCCGCCGCCGTTCCCGTGCAGCTGCAGCGCCTCACCGATCTTCGTGACCAGCGCGTCCACGTCCACGGAGCCGCCGCTCACCGCCTGCTCCAGGAACAGGAACTTCTCCTTCCGACACGGCATGATGGCGGCCCCGCTAATCCGCTGCTGCCCGGTGATCCGCTGCTGCCCGGTGTTCCGGTGAACGGGCCGCTGTCGGTGTGTTGTTGTTGTTGTCGGTGTGAATGAGCCGCCGGTGCTCGCGCTCACACGCCGCTGCGCACTGACCGACAAACACCGAGCGTTTGTAAACAATG
The DNA here is from genome assembly GCF_026936395.1 of Plectropomus leopardus. Taxonomy (NCBI): domain Eukaryota; kingdom Metazoa; phylum Chordata; class Actinopteri; order Perciformes; family Serranidae; genus Plectropomus; species Plectropomus leopardus. Next base: position 37,666,311 of record NC_142186.1, on the reverse strand, counting down.
GCTGACGTTTTCCGGACCGTACCACGAGCCCGCGCAGCGGAGGGGGGGGTTGCCGCCAAAACACAGCACACCGGCAAGCACCGGGCACGCGATCACTCACAGCGCGCACATTTTTACAAACAAACAAGCGCGTTCACCGATTCACAGCGCGAGACGGCGACGACAAAACGATCAGCGAGCGAACCGACCGGGATCCGGTTTACCGGCTCCACCCGCCGCCTGCAGCGGTGGACTGATCCCTGCAGGGGGACATTACATAACCGCCAACTGTCTGCTGCTGCTGTCTGTCCCCCACAGTCTGTCCCCAATGATCTGTCCCTACAGTGTGTCCCCCATGCTGTGTCCCTGCTGTCTGTCCAGTCAAACACATTGTCTCATTTGAGCTCTCAAATGAGCTCATTAATAAAACACAGTGTGTCCTCTGTCCTCTGCTGTCTAACGTCTGTGTCCCCAGCAAGACTCTGATGACAGATTTTGACAGTCTTTGTCTCTTCTGTCCTCTTATTGAATAAATTGACAGTCGAGTGTGTGCTTTGAAAGACACATTTAAATGAAACTTATTATTATTATTATTATCATTAATATTATTATTATTATTATTATTTATTTTCTTCCAGGTGGAGACACCATGACCTGTGCAAAGTTTGAGGTACAAAACAAACAAATCCCTTCAAACTAAGAATAAAACCTCAGCAATGTAAACCCATAAAATATGCAAAGACGTGATTCACAACTGATTAAAACGTTTAAAAACGGCTAAAAATAGAGTTAAAAAAGAGATCTATTCAAGATTTATTTTATTTTTTTAAATGACCAAATGACAGATAAATCAATAAACCAGTACACTAAACCAGTAAGGGTAAAAACACACCAGTTTTGAAACCAGTAAACACATTTCCTCCTTTTGGCACATGTGATTTTTCAGTTTTTGTGGTTTTAGAAAGTGTTTGTTGAGCCTGACGCCTTCTGTTTCTGTTGTTTTGTTTTAAGGCTCGTTTGCTTTCATTTGTCTGTTTTTTCTTTCTTTTTTTTCCCCACATGTTCGAAATAAAGATTCATTCAATCATTTCAATTCAAATTAGTCTCCATGGACACAGAAATGTTCACACACATTTTGACTCTAGTGACAGCAGAATGTGTGTGTGCAGGATTTACTCATTTTTTAAACATTTATTTTGCAGCATGCACCAACTTCTTTACAGCTATCAACATAAATACATAAATGAAGTTTATTATCATCATCATTATTATTATTATTATTATTATTATTATTATTATTATTATTATATCTGCAGTCTGGGCATGTGAGGAACGTGGTGTAACACTGCTGCATAATGATGATTCAGTTCAACTAAACACCTTTAATCACATGTATTCACACTCATGCAGTTAATGGGGCGTAGTTGACATATTTGGCTCTGTGTGTGTGTGTGTGTGTGTGTGTGTGTGTGTGTGTACAAAGCGACAATAGGAGTGGAGGAGGGTGTGTGTGTGTGAGTGAGAGAGAGAGAGAGAGAGAACACAGTGTACATTTCTGTTTCTGAGAAACAGCAGCCGGGTTAAACCTGATGCTCCAGTCAGAGAGAGAGCCTCGTGACCAAATAAGGAGCTACTATCAGCGCACCACGTGCTGCCTCGGCCAATCACAGCGCCCGCTCTGCTCCCAGTGTCTCAATGGCTGCGGCAGCAGGAGTCAGACTGGGATCCAGTGAGGAGGCTGTGGTGTTTGGGAGTGATACCAACATGTGAAACCCAAAGACAGAAACACTGTCATCAAAACCAACACTGGAGTCACCCTCACAGTCCAAAACAGCTCTGTACAGCACACACACACACACACACACACACACACAGAGTCATATTTAAATACACATACATACATCATATTTGCACACACTGTGCTGTTTTGATCAACGTGTTTAGAGTGAATTTGAGATGGAAATGTTCTGGAAAACTTGAATAAACAGCTGAGAGATCATTTGCTTTATTCATTGAACTCAGGGCTGATATTTGGGACAGACATCTGTGTGTGACTGTCACTCAGCAAAGATTGAAATGCCATCCTGTTGTTAGTTAATTAATTTATTTATTCAAAAGCATATTATATATTAAATATATAATTATGAATACTTCACTGGACATTTTTCCTTAGCTTTTAAAAAATAGTCTCCTACACCTACCAGTCTGTTTTTGTGTCTCTCTTGATAACACCATCGTCATGGTTTCACTAAAACGAACATATCTGTCTGCGTGATCTAAGCAGCTAACTAACGTTATCTCCAGCAGCTCGGTTTATACATCCAAAGAACCGTATAAAAGTGAGCTGCATGGTAACCATGGTAACCAGAGCGCGTCTCTAATAGAGACAGGCCTTTGTCCGTCAGAGTGGAGTCTCAGCGGGTTGGGGAAAGAGACAAAAGTAAACTCTGCGGGGACAGTTGTGGCACTTGCTGCTTATCTGCAGGTGTGGACAGAAAAAAAGGAACAGGTGGACAGAGCCACGCCCTTTCAGGTGAGTCTGAAAAACTACCTGAGTCTGTCAGCTGCCGAGCCGGACTGCACGTGTGTCCAGGTGAGTGTCCCCGCCCTGCACACTGCTGCTGTCCACATACATTCCTCACTGAGACTCCGAAACAAACTGCACCAAAAAAAACAAAACTAACATCAAGACCGTGCTTGACGCAGTCCAGGAGCATCCGGCTGAGTCATGTTTGTAACGGCCCTCCTCTGGTCCGGCCTGCTCTGCTGGAGTATTTGTCTTCACGCTGAGAGGTCGCTCCACAACACCAGGAAGTCAGCCGGCAGAAAAGTGGGTCACACGCTTCCTCCGTCTTTCATGTTTTCCGGTTTGTGAGTCAGTGGTGGCGGTAAACAGCCTCGCCGCCCTGCAAATACTATTCCTGTTTGTGTGAAATAGCAGCTGCTGCTCTCACAGGGTTCCCGAACACACCGCCGCCACGGCAACGTGTGTGTGTGTGTGTGTGTGTGTGAGATAAAAACAGGGTCATCAGCTGAACTGAGCGGACATTAATAAACCTCACACACTCACAGGGAGAGAAAACTGGGCTCTGCTGGCGTCTGTGAGGAGCCTCGGGGGGTCACACTTCACAAAGTCAATAAGCGGTTTGTGTTTGGGTTTTTGGAGAGTCTTGTTTGTGTGTTTGAGCGTGTAAACACCAGATTCTGTGAATGACAAACCCAAAAATGTTTGCTGGAGACCTTCGAACGTGAGTAACCTGATCTCGTGGGCTCATGTAAACAAGGACTGTTCTCTGCCCAAAGTCATCAAGCAGCAAATGCTTTGACAGCTTTCATCATCAAAAGCCACCTTTGTGTCTGCATGAAACACCACTGACCGCCCCTTCTGCGTCCACATGTTACGCCGTAGGTCTCCCTCTGCATGTTGAAAGAGGACAAACACAAACTGCTGCCCATCAGTCCACCTCATAACAATCATACTTTTTGTTTTTAGGCACCTCTCAAAGCACTCAAGGACAAGACACAGTTAAAAACAAGCTGCAAGGCCTCCTGAGATCAGAAACAACTCTTCAGGGATTATTAACCCCTTAGTGACTGTTTGTCTCATTTTAGTCTCTTTTCCTCTTCCTGTTGTGATAACTGTGTGTGTGTTGATGCATGTGTCCTAAATGTAGTCCAGATTGTGTATTTGAGTGTAATCAGTGAATTTGCAGCTCAGCTCCTACAATAAGTCTAAAATACACTGTGGAAACTAAATAGTTACATTCAGACTGTTCAGGTCCAAAAATGCTCCATTGAAACCCATTCAAACTGACATTTTTGATCCCACAGCCATCAGAGCAGAAAAACAGGACTTGTATTATTTCTGGGTGTCATTCTGGGCTTTTGACTCTGAATTTGTCATTTTGACTATTTTCCACCTGATGAGGTCATTTTGACCATATTTGGCACCTGGAGGAAATACATGTTATTTCCACTAGGTGACCTGTCACAGTCAATGTAGCTGCTGATCACTGACATATCCCAGACTGTCAGCAGCTACACTCACACACTGACATATCCCAGACTGTCAGCAGCTACACTCACACACTGACATATCCCAGACTGTCAGCAGCTACACTCACACACTGACATATCCCAGACTGTCAGCAGCTACACTCACACACTGAGGAGGAAGAGACTCAACATCATTCAGTTTTTTCATTTAAAAACATAGTGGCATCATGACAGAAACCTGGCATCTAAAGGGTTGCCTTTCTGAATATTCAGGAATATGTGATATTTATTATTAGGACTGATGTTGGTTAAAAAATTAACTCAGTGTAAGTAAAAGATTATATCAATGTCATGTATCGCCTGATTTTGAAAAGTGTGTTTTGTGCGCAGAGTGGTGTGAGTGTGTGTGATATTTAAGTGGGCCCTCAGGGGTTAATAAGCAGTAAGAAGTTGAGGTAGTTAGCATGTAACATGTAACATGTGAGTGTGTTAATTTGAGGCGTCAGATGATATGAAACCTTTCAGTGTTTGATCATCTCAATAACTGATCTGTTGGCTGTAATCAGCGAGGCTGTGCTTGTGTTTACACCACAGGCCATCAGGCTCGCAGCGCTGCAGCTAATAAATCCTGTGATATTACTTCCTGCCATGTGCAACCTCCTCACATTCCTGCGAGAGAGCGCGAGGGGTGTGTCTGAGAGGAACGGCCCCTCGCTCTCTTTGAATGGGAGAAACAAACTCGGTGAACTCGGGCTGCTGGCAGCGCTCCAACTGCTATCAAAGTTGATCCTGTGGCTGAAAGGCCTGTTTTCTTTTCTGCTCGGCCTCCTTTCAGCTGAAGAGCCGACCGCCACAATAACGCTCACAAACGGAAAGTTTCACGCATTTAAGCCACTGAGAGAAACTGCATTTAAAGATACACTTCCCACATTAGTCACGGTGCCTCAAACTTCACGCCACCGGGAGGAAACTTTACCCAAAAAAAGTAGCATTTCCTCTGGTTAACCCTTTGAAATCTGGTATGACTTCACTTTTCATGTGCTGCTTTCAGGCACCCACAAATCTTTCAACTCTGAGCACATTGGTGTAATTTTCTTTCCATAACATGAGAACAAAGGCAACGAGCTACTTGATAAGAGATATACCACAAAATGGCAGAAATTAGTAAATTTAGAATTCTATTTTTTTCAAACTAGGGAAAAATTACACTATATTTTTATCATTATCATAATTCTATATTATGTTACAAAATCATTAAAATTTTTGAGTACTGTTTTTTTCTTTAAGTACTCCAGGTTTCCTTCTGCGTCTGCATGTCATGCTCTAGGTTTCCTTTTGCGTCTGCATGTTACGCTCTAGGTTTCCTTCTGCGTCTGCTGCTGACGTTTCAGGATATAAACAAAAGCACATGGTCAGGATTATGCTGCAAAGGCACTGGTGGTTTGCTTTAAGCAACAGAAGCACCTGGTTGAGTTTAGGAAGAAACACCTTGGTTTGGGTCAAGACAGGAAGGAAACACCGACCTCCCGAGTTTGTTGGATCCATCCACCACCATCCCCACCTCCACTCGCCCTATAGGCACCCTCACGCTCCTTATGCTAAGTTGTTGCTGGCAGCATTTCAACCTGACACTGTCCAGTGGTGTAACATACGGCCATGACAGGTTCTGTTCAGGTGACTGGTGGCACATTGAACCTGTCGTCATTCCAAACTTGTAATAGCACCGTGATCATGTGCACATGACAGGTGAGAACGCAGAAGGACAGAACCACTCACGGTTATATTATACACCGCTGGAAAGCACCTGCCGCGTCCGCATGATACATGGCAGGATGACGTCAGGTTAAAACACTGCCAGTAACAACGTTATATAAGGAGTGTGAGGCTGCCTATAGAGGGGCATGAGGGGCGGTTGGTGGATCCACCAAACCCTGGACTTTCCCATCTGAATGTGATGTTTTTTTTCTCCACCTTTTAACATGTGCTTCCTTCCTCTAATCCAAACCATCCATGACAGCATGTGTGTTTGTTGACATCCCAGCATTGGTTGCCATGTGCTTTTGTTGTCTATGCATAACCATGTGAAGCGTCATCCCATCATGTGCCCGTGTTGACATCACGATAGCAGCATCCTGAAACGTCAATATCAACGTAATTTAAACGCCGGCGGCGTTGTAAATGGCGGTGGACTGTGAGGATACATGTGGAAGGTGAATTCTTTTTAACAGATTACTGGTTTATTTTGTCATTTTTGAACTGTCTTTGTTGTCTTCTACAGTTTTATCTTGTCTGAGCTACACGGCCTCCACCGCCCCCGCTGATTCTGCTCCCTTTTATCCTCCTTTGTGTTGCAGTTTGTTCTCTGTTGTGTTTCTTCTGTTGTTCTGTCTGGATATTTTGTGCCCGCTCAGCACTTTGAGGTTGTTCTTAAATGTGCTCTACGAATAAAGTTTGAGGTGTCTTCAGTTCATGCACTGTGAATTACATAATGTTACGTGTCCTGATGTCACAAAGACAGCGTGTGCTCTGCATGTGTGTGAACATGAGGCGGGCCGTGCTGCAGATGTACTCGAGGAGTAAAAAGAAGTTCCTCCTCCTCTTCCACGCCGGCCTCCGCCCCCGCGGCATGGTGGGATTGATAAACAGAGATTATGTAATGGCAGTTTGTAAAACTGCTGCTGAGGCCCAGCGTCCCGATCGCTTCACCTCAAGTTACTGATTCTGTGAATGTACAGAGCGCTCAGGCCCCGAGTTACATAACACTGTTTAACATACGTGTGAGTGTGTGTTTAAGCTTCTGCTGACTGCAGAGCTTCATGCCGCTGCCTCCCTCCCTGCTCGCCTCCACCAGCCCCCCAAATCTCAGCACTTGATCAAGTGACTGGATCCGAACTGGAGCCTCTGAGAGGAATAGTTTTCACTTTGTCAGCTTTGTTTTTAACCCTTTAACACCGTAACATAATAAGAAATATGACAAGAAATGTCCTGCAATCTAAAAACAAAAGGAAAGTACAGGGTGACAAGGAAATGAAACTGAAATGAAATTTAAATTATTTTGGAGGTGATTATTGGATATGATCAAAAACGAGAGAAAACTATCCAGAAACAGTGTATGTATATATTTATATGTTGGAGAGTTGGTTTATGATTGTGTATTAATGGGTTAAAATTGAACAAGTTCGGATGAGATAAGCTGCTGACTATTATGACCATTTTTTTTACATGTTTGAAATAAAGTAAATCTTAAAACGGGGGACTGACTCACTCTTGGAGCCAGCCTCATGTGGACATCAGAGGTATTGCAAGTTTGCAGCTGCAAGTTTGAAACTCTGAGTTTGAATCTTTGAGTTTGCAGCTCTGAGTTTGAATCTCTGAGTTTGCAGCTCTGAGTTTGAATCTCTGAGTTTGCAGCTCTGAGTTTGAATCTCTGAATTTGAAGCTCAGAGTTTGCAGCTCTGTGCTGACGCGTCAACAGTCTCTCTTGTTTCCAGTTTGAATGCTTCTTTATGTCTTCTGGTGCTCCAGCTTCATTTCACTCATCCTCTTGTGTCTAGCCAGGGGCCTAAGTGTAGACAGTGAGGGGCCCTTCCAACAGGAAGACCTTTACAGAGAGCTCCACCTTAGAGTCACTGCTGTGCACGAAAACATAAAATTACTTAATATATGCAGCCGTTTATATTCCCTCGAGAAAGCGAACCCATCTCTGTTCTACATTCACAATCAAAACAAACAGCAGAATTAGACAAATGATTTCTTGTTTTCTGTGATATTTTTGTAATGAAGATTTGCAGCGAGGATTGCTGGATAATATGCATGTTGATATTGTCCAGTGTCAAGTCTCTTTTTGATCATGTGACAAAACGATAGCATGCACTGGGGCTGAGGGTGGGCAAAATGGCTCTGAAATAATATCACAATATGTCAGGGTATTTTTGCGATAACCACATTCTTGACGATGAGACAAAAATACTGAGAGTATTTTAAAACATACAAAAGGTACAAAATATATGCTGTGTATGTCAACACACTAAAGTATCTAATATTTCTTGCAACTGAAATATTGCAATATTTCAGCATTTCTTATATGAATACAGTTTCATTATTATTAATATTATTGTTGTTTTTGTTGTTACTGAGTAAAAGTATCTAATTTTTTTTATTCGGGTATCAAAAGTAATTTTATCACATTTAATGTACTACGTATTGAAGGTAAAACTACAAGTTTTTTTCACCTTAAATCATTTAAAGAACAAAATAAAAGGTTTTTTCCCTCCCATTTGTCCTTCCATCCCTTCATCTTTCTTTCCCTCCTTCATTATTTTGTAGGAGTGTAACGGGTGTATGGAGGACCCAGATGCAGTACAGTACGCTTCACTGGCAGTTGGTAATAACTTTTATTTAAACCAACACGAATGGAAAACAGGACACAGATTGAGAGTTCGTTCTTCGGGCTGTGAGCCCAAGCAATGTCTCTGGGAATCACATGAAGCGAAGACACGAAGCTCGTACCCACTATGGCTGGTGACGAGGAAACCCCGTAGCTCCGTGAGCCGACAACACGTGTGTGAGCGTTGTCGGGGATCGAGCGGAGGAGTGGTCGAGGGCAGGCAGGGGTTCGGTTACCGGGAAGAATTCCTCGGACCCCATCGAAGCAACGTCGTCGTCGTCGTCGTCGTCCGAAGATGGGTCAACCCTCATAGGCGAGACGGGACCCCTCGTGCAGGACCCCAAACCAGACGGACCGGGAACTGGAGAAGAAGGAGGAGCAGAGACAGAAGACCCACCTTCAGGAGCGGCACGGGAGGGCTGATCAGGATGGTGACGGTGGAAGTCCCTAATCAGCTGGTCGTCCAGGATCTGCCGAGCCGGGACCCAGGACCGCTCCTCTGGGCCGTATCCCTCCCAGTCCACCAGGTATTGCAGACCTCGTGCCCGGCGACGAGAGCGAAGGAGGCGCCGAACGGTGTATGCCGGGGCGCCCTCGATGAGGCGAGGAGGAGGAGGAGGCCGGGCGGCGGGCTGCAGAGGACTCTCCCTGACAGGCTTGAGCTTGGAGACGTGGAAGGTCGGGTGAATGCGCATGGAGCGGGGCAGCTTGAGACGGACCGCGACCTCATTCACCACCTTCTCGACCGGGAAGGGACCAACAAACTTTGGAGCCAGCTTCCGGGACTCCACCCTCAGGGGAAGATCCTTGGTGGAGAGCCACACTTTCTGTCCCACCTGGTATGGAGGGGCCTGGGAGCGGCGACAGTTGGCTGAGGAGGTGTAACGGGCGGTGGTTTTCAGGAGTGCAGACCGGGCTTGAGACCAGGTTCGGCGGCATCGGCGGATGAAGTTCTCCACTGACGGGTAAGCAGTCTCTATTTCTTGGGCCGGGAACAGGGGAGGCTGGAAGCCATAAGCACACTGGAACGGCGTGAGTCCGGTGGCAGAACTGACCAAGGAGTTGTGGGCGTATTCCAAAGCAGCTGGGAGGACCAGGAGGCAGGTTGACTGGATGCCATGCAGCGAAGAGTGGTCTCCATCTGCTGGTTCATCCACTCCGTCTGGCCGTTGGACTGGGGATGATACCCCGAAGACAGGCTGGTGGATGCTCCCAGCAGGCGGCAGAACTCCTTCCAGAACGCAGACGTAAACTGGGACCCTCGATCCGATACCACGTCAGTGGGAAGGCCGTGCAGGCGAAAGACGTGGAGCAGCAACAGTTCAGCAGTCTCCTTGGCGGAGGGGAGCTTGGGCAGAGCAATGAAGTGGGCCATCTTGCTGAACCGGTCCACTACCGTCAGGATGGCAGTGTTGCCGTCTGACAGTGGCAGACCGGTGACAAAGTCCAAGGAGAGATGGGACCAGGGGCGATGAGGGACCGGGAGAGGTTTCAGGAGGCCCGCAGGAGCTTGGCGAGGCGTTTTGCTCTGGTTGCAGACCGGGCAGGCATTTACAAAGTCTTTGGTGTCTTGGTCCAGAGTTGCCCACCGAAAGCGTCGCTGCAGGACCTCCCTAGTCCGAGCGACCCCTGGGTGACAGGTTAGACGGGATGCGTGGGCCCACTGCAGAACCTCAGACCTGAATTCTTGTGGCACGAACAGCCGGTTCTGTGGACAGGAACTGGGACCCGGCTGTTCCTCCAGCGCTGTCTTAATCCGCTCCTCCAATTCCCAGGTAAGAGCAGCTAGGAGACGGGAAGCTGGGAGAATGCTGTCGGAACGGGAATCCTCCTCATCCTCCCCCACCAGGAACTGCTGGGACAGCGCATCCGGTTTAATGTTCCGGGAACCAGGTCTGTAGGAGAGCGTGAAGTGGAACCGGGCAAAGAAAAGGGCCCACCGGGCCTGGCGGGAATTCAGTCTCTTGGCTGACTTGATGTATTCGAGGTTCTTGTGGTCAGTCCAAACCAAGAACAGAACCTGGGTACCCTCCAGCCAGTGACGCCACTCCTCCAACGCCAGCTTCACCGCCAGCAACTCCCGATTCCCGATGTCATAGTTACGCTCGGCCGGGGATAGACGTCTAGAGAAGAAGGCACAGGGATGCAACTTCCCATCATCGGCCGAGCGTTGAGAAAGGACGGCCCCCACACCAACGTCTGAGGCGTTGACTTCCACCACGAACTGCTTCTCGGGGTCAGGGATGAGGAGGATAGGTGCCGAGCTGAAGCGTTTTTTCAGATGCAGGAAGGCTTCGTCTGCGGCCGGGGACCAGCGAAACGGGATCTTGGATGAGGTGAGTGCAGAGAGAGGAGCTGCCACAGTGCTGTAGCCCCGGATGAATCTGCGATAAAAGTTCGCGAAGCCCAGGAAGCGCTGGAGTTGTTTACGTGAGTCAGGAACTGGCCAGGCGGAGACGGCAGAGACTTTGGCGGGATCCATCTCCATCCGGTTGTGCCCAATGATGTAACCCAGGAAGGAGACGGAGGCGGCATGGAATTCACATTTCTCCGCCTTGACGAACAATGAATTCTGTAGCAGGCGTTGCAGGACTGTCTGGACATGATGAACATGGTCTTGTCGGGACTGGGAGAAAATCAAAATGTCATCCAGGTAAACAAAAACAAACTTATTCAGAAAGTCTCTCAGTACATTGTTGATCAGCGCCTGGAAGACGGCTGGGGCGTTGGTGAGTCCAAATGGCATTACAAGGTATTCGTAATGCCCATTGGGTGTGTTGAATGCCGTCTTCCACTCATCTCCCTCCCGGATCCGGACCAGGTGATATGCATTACGAAGGTTCAGCTTGGTAAAGATGGTGGCACCTTGCAACAGTTCAAAGGCAGAGGCGATGAGAGGGAGAGGATAACGGTTCTTTACCGTAATGTCATTCAGGCCCCTGTAATCAATGCAGGGCCGGAGAGAGCCATCCTTCTTTCCCACGAAGAAGAACCCTGCCCTGGCCGGAGACGAGGAAGGCCGGATGATGCCAGAAGCTAGAGAGTCTTTGATGTAGGTCTCCATGGCCTCCCTCTCTGGCCCGGAGAGGGAGTAGAGACGCCCCTTGGGTGGAGTTGAACCCGGAAGGAGGTCGATGGCACAGTCATAGGCTCGGTGAGGGGGGAGAGAAGTTGCCCGTGACTTGTTGAATACCTCCTTGAAGTCGTGGTACTCTGGCGGCACCATGGAAACATCTGGAGGAGAGCCGGAACTGAGGGATGGAGCGGGTTCGCTCGGTCGTTTGAGGCAGATCTGATGACACGACGGACTCCAGTTCAGGATCGAACCAGTGGACCAGTCTATGTGAGGGTTATGTCGGCGAAGCCAGGGATACCCCAGGATTAGGGGCAGGTTTGGGGACCTCAAAACGTGAAATTGGATGGTCTCGTGATGTCTCCCCGCTAATTGCAAGGCGATGGGAGTGGTTTGATGAGTGACGGTCCCCAACAGATGACCATCCAAGGCGCTGGCTGGCACAGGACGAGGAAGGGGAACCTGTTGCACCCCTAACTGACGAGCGAGCTCCTCGTCAATCAGGTTAACATCGGCCCCAGAGTCAATGAATGTGGCGAGGGTGTGGAGCTCCTCCTTGAGCTGGAGCTGGACATGGAACAGGGGACGAGGATTGGAGGCAGAGTTCCGGGATCGGCTCAGCAGAATGTGTCCGGCTTGACCACAGTACAGACATAAGTTGCCCCAACGCCGTCTCTCCCGCTCCTCAGCTGTCAACCGGGTGCGACCCACCTGCATGGGCTCAGTCCCCTGTACGGGGTTCGAGGGAGGACCAGAGGAAGGACCAGGCTGAATGGAGAGAGTCCGACGAGTCTCCCCCTCCCGGAGCCGTTCTCTTCTCCTCGCCAGGATTCATCTGTCCAAACGAGTGGTGAGTTCGATCAAGCCATCTAAGGAATGCGGAAGATCAAACGAAACCAGTTCATCTTTAATGTATGGGGCGAGACCATTCAGGTAAGCGTCACACTGGGCAGCTGGGTTCCAATCACTCAGGCGAGCCGTCGTTCGGAACTCAATGGCGAAGTCTGCGACGGATCGATTACCCTGGCGTTGATTCAGGAGCCCCCCAGTGGCGTCTGGACCCATAGGAATCGGACCAAAAACCTTGCGTAATTCCTCAGCGAAGGCATGAAACGACAAGCAGGCTGGCGTGCCCCTCTCCCATTCTGCCGTCCCCCATAGGCGAGCTCGACCCGTGAGGTGGTTAATGGCGAAGGCAACTCTGGCTGCTTCTGAGGCGAAGGTGTGGGGTTGCAATGCAAACAGGATTGAACAGTTAGTTAGGAACGGATTGCAACCCTCAGGATCTCCAGTGTAGCGTTCAGGAGCCCCCACCCGGGGTTCGGGAGCGGCGATGGATGATGACGTAGGAGCTTGAGCGGGCTGGGCAGGAACTGGAGCTGGAGCGGCGTGCTGAGTCAGCGTGATTGCCATCTGTTGTACCTGTGTGGCTAGCTGAGTTAGCGCCCGTTCCAACGCTGAAGCAGACTGGCGAGCCTCCGCCGCGTTCGAGGTGAGTTGAGCTTCGTGCTGTTGAAGCATTCCCTCAACCCGGGCTAGGCGGGACTGAAGAGCACCGGAGTCTGCTGGGTCCATTTCTGGCCAGATCGTACTGTAACGGGTGTATGGAGGACCCAGATGCAGTACAGTACGCTTCACTGGCAGTTGGTAATAACTTTTATTTAAACCAACACGAATGGAAAACAGGACACAGATTGAGAGTTCGTTCTTCGGGCTGTGAGCCCAAGCAATGTCTCTGGGAATCACACGAAGCGAAGACACGAAGCTCGTACCCACTATGGCTGGTGACGAGGAAACCCCGTAGCTCCGTGAGCCGACAACACGTGTGTGAGCGTTGTCGGGGATCGAGCGGAGGAGTGGTCGAGGGCAGGCAGGGGTTCGGTTACCGGGAAGTCCGTCCACGGAAACAACAGCACCAGCAGGGATCAGGCAGGAGAATCGTCGAAGCAGAGCAGAAAGGTCTTTACCAGGGAAGCCGTCAGATTTCCGGAATGCCGAAACTGAGCACGTGGTCGGGGACAGAAGGCAGGTAGGTTCACGAGGAGTCAGGCGAGGAGAGCAGGTCGGGGACAGGCAGAGTCAGCAACAGATGATCTGTTTGGAGAGTGCTGGAAAGACATGCATACCGCAGAGGACGATCTGGCAATGAGTGTGTGAACAGGAGTGTCTTAAATACCGGGTTGATTGGTGATGAGCTGCAGCTGTGGGAGAGCAGGCAGCAGCAGTGGGCGTGGCTAGGAGGTAGAGCAGGTCAGTGGAAGGTGAGTGGAAAGTTACTGGCAGGGAGGGGGAGGAGGAGAATGCAGGAACCATGACAAGGAGCTGAGATGCTCAGGGGAAATGGACAAACGAAAAAAAGAAATTTGACTGAAATATAAAATCTCAAGTACAGATAGTACAGATCCCAAAAATACATCAGTACTCTAACAGTATTGTTATGTATTATTACTTTGTTACATGACAGCACTGTACTGCCAATATTCATGAACTTTACTTTGAATGTGCCACTCTGTAAAGGAGTAACGTTACGTGAGGTAACTTTATTGATACCTGTAGGTAGATTCAGCATGTCACGGTGTCATATGGGGAACACTTTGAATAAATAATAAACCAGCTGAGGAAATGTGTATTTTCAGATGAACAGTTTATTTTCACAGTTGTTCTCTGTCATCGGGGTTAGGGTTCACATCACAATCGCAGACTTCCAGAAATAGCTCTTAAATAAAAGCCGAGGTGAGCGGAGGACGCTGACACGAGGTCGTGTTTGCACAGTTCGATGAACTTAAAGGTTCAAATTTCAGCGACTCGTTTAAGACAAAACAAAAAGCTGTTGTTTCCTGTTCAGCAGCGTCAACGCAACACGCCGTTACATGACACAGCATTTTATCTCGTTATTTTTTGTCACTATACTTGTTATATTATGATTGGCTGTACTGTGATGTGTCACACACACACACACACGCACAAGCATAAACACACCAACACACACACACACACACACACACTCGCTCAGTTTAGGTAAAATCATCCTGCTTTGGCTCTACATTCATACGGAGAGTGAGCAGCAGCCTCCCTAACATCGCGTCGTTACCGTCAGCGTTTTAAACTGGCATAAGTCATGTTTACAGTAAAACAGTAAAAAATTCATAAATAAATATAAATAAGTACATGGTTATGAATCTGCGTAAAGAATTACCGGCAGGATGAGACCGAATCCTTACTGACTGCTTTCCTTTTCTTTCTTTGCTTCCTTGTTTCTGTCACTGTGATGTTGGTAAATTGATGCTGTTTTTGTTGGAGCTTTGAAAGACAAACGAGCTTTCGGATTGTGTTTGACGTTAATAATTGTTCTTGTGAATATATTGTCTTTTTTCTGGAAGACTAATATTAGCAGCTAACGCGAAGCCGAATAAAGTGACGAAGTGACGCAGCCCCGCGGCATGTGGTAGCGCCACCAAAGGAGCCTTTTAGCAGCGCTGCAGAAAGCTCCGACAGAGCGGCGCTTCGTGACGACTGCAGACTGAGAACGGGTCGGTGTCCGGCGCTGTTGCACCGGTCGGCTCTTGTCGCCTGTTTTTTGGCAGATTCGGGCGTGAAATCAACACGCAGTAAATTTGAAATAAACGTGTTACGTAGGGTTTTGTTTTTTGTTTTTTGCAGATCTGCCATGTTATTTTCTGTGTTGCAGATTTTTAGCTGCCTGTTTGTTTCTGTGCTGCAGATCAATTTCAGTCTGCCCTCTTTATCAAGCGGAGTGTTGATGTTTCTCTCCAAGGATCTGCTGATCCCTCTGTGTGTGTGTGTGTGTGTGTGTGTGTGTGTGTGTGTGTGTGTACAGTGGATCAGGGTCACAGCTGGGTGTGGCTTGTTGCCATGAAACAATAATAACAACAGAGCGTCTGGAGATCGAGCAGCAGCAGCTCCTGTCACAGCCGATCAGAGAGAGATGAAGATACAGACTGAAATAAAAACTCAGTGACTCTGTAAGACAACAACAACAACAACAACAACAACGACAACAACAAACAACCACAACGACAACAACAAAACAACAACAACAACAACAAAACAACCAGTGCAGCGTTTCCTGTCAGTGCTGATTCAGAGAGACGTCTGACGCTCATCGGTCTCTTTTGTTCTCAGCTGCTGCGAGTCAAAACACAAACCCACGAGGAGCTGAGGATCATGGGAAATACTCCAGGGAGGAGGAAGGATACACACACACACACACACACACACACACACACACCTCATCTGTTAGATGCTGTTATCAGTTCGTATGTGTGTGTGTTTCCCCTCCCTCTTGTTATTGTTTTATACGCTCAACATCTGTGTGTGTGTGTTTGTGTGTGTGTGTCTGTTTGTGTGTGTGTGTGTGTGTTTGTGTGTGCGTGTGTGTTTGTGTGTGTGTGTGTGTGTGTGTGTGTGTGTGTGTGTCTTAGAGGGACTATTATATCTCAGCTTTACACATATAGTAAACAAATACAACAAAAAAAGGGTTTATAAAAATATTTTTGCTCGTATTTTTCACAGATATTATTATTAATAATAATAATAAATATTTGTATAGAACTTTTGATACAGTAAATGCATAATTTTAAAATCAGTCCTCGGTGCTGCGTGAGCCAGCGTAGAGAAGCTGAAACTGGAGAAAAGTGTGTTATTGAGTCTGATTAAACAGCATCATCACTCCTCAGCTGAGCTGCAGGATGGTGCCAATAAAGTTTCTTTCAAAAACATGGAAAAAAGAAAATGAGCAACTTGACTAAAAATTTTCCACAAATTGCAAGAAACTTGGAGATTAAAAAATTATTTTTTATAAGTCTAGGGAAAAAGAAACGGTTTCGTATTTAAAATTATGTTACAGAACTATTGTACTACTAACTACTGTCGTCATTTATCCTGGTTTGACTTCTGGAAACTAAAACAACAAAACAAGAGTGAATCAGCCAAACACACACACACACACACACACACACACACACACACACACACACACACACACACACACACACACACACACACTCTGATGGACCTGCTGCCCTCTGATATTTAATCGAGTGTTGGCGTGACTTGGTCCTCGCCGCTCAGATATCTGCTCCAGGTTCAAGAATAAACAGTCTGACTGCGACAGATTTTAAATATAGAATGAGTTCTCTGAGCACTTTGGGAACGTGACATCGTTAAAGGACGAGTCCAGGTTTTATTTCTCACACGATAACAAATCTGTGCGCTGAAAACTTCAGCTGGAGTTAATAAGCACTGGATTAGACAAAGAGCATGTGCGTCTTTCGTAGAAAAGTGTGTGTGTGTGTGTGTGTGTGTGTGTGTGTGTGTTTCCTCTCTGAGCAACATTTCTGTGTTTCTGAGCGTCGAGTGTCATGGAAACACGTTTTGGCCGTAATGTGACGAACCTTTCGGATGTCTTACTTTAACTCTTTGAAACTTGGATCCACATCAGGTTTCTTATGCAGCGATGAGACGCCTCTCACAACTATTTCAACCTTTGAAACCCGAAAAAAATGGTTTGATCTCTTAAAACGTGAGAAAAAGGCGACTATCATCCACGCAAGAAATTCCTGCAAAATAATTATATTTTTAAAATTATGCCACAGAAAATAAAAAAGCATTCATTTCATCCTTAAAAAAATCTGTTATGCTTCTTTGTTTGTTTGTTTTTTTAAAAACTTCATACTTTTTTGGGGCTAATTTTGGGTTATTAGTGCCGTTTCTAAAGTTGCTTTTTGCCTTCCTCCCATGTTTTTGGGTGACATCAGGTTTCAAAGGGTTAATTTGGTTAAGACTGACCCGCCCTGACGTTGCAATCTGCGGGCGTTTGAATGAATAAAGTTTTTGTCAGCTCTTTGTCACAGCAGGCTGGTTCAGGGGCGGCGGCCGCTCAGTAGCCTTGGAAGTTGAGACCAAAGCGGCGTGTTTCAGCCTCGTCTGTCCTGCAGCGGCCAACGACCTCCAGCACAAACAGTGAACAAGCGTCGGCCGCCATCGACCCGTCTGG